>NC_057804.1:507193775-507391808 GCF_018294505.1 Triticum aestivum
GAGTCTGACGGCCGATGCTCCAGTTCGTGATAAGGAGTTTGTTCTATGAAAGGAGAGTGCGATACTTAGGCTTTCAAAACGTTGGGTGTGAGTGAAACACCCACTGGGCCGGCTGGCGGCAATCCGGCGAAGCCGATTGGCGAGCACCCAGTCGTATGGCCACTTAAAGTGGCGGGCAGGGTTGGGAGATCCGGTGGTCCTTGACTTAGTGTTTGAGGCGTCCTGGTGCTTTGGCCCGTTGTGCTTGTTAGCCGACAGCCGAAGTCGGTTCTCTGGCCTAGGGCGAAGTGGGAGGCCGCGACATCGTTAAACCGTTAGGAACCACCAAGGAAGGCGGCGGGTGGCAACCAAGCTGGCTAGCCCCCGAGCCCTCAGGTCAAGCAAGTCTGACCGGTGGTCGGGTTTAAGAGGAAAGTGATGCACAAATGTAGGAGACACAATAGCTTGGTCGGAGAAGGGCAGCCCCCGAGCGTCGTTCGGGGACTCCATAGTTTTCATGCGATTACAAAAGGCAGTGATACATACATGCATACAACTAACTGTAAAACGGGTGAAGGAGTTCTTCATTCCACGGTCGGGTTGTTTCTTCGCTGACGGTGTCTCTCTTGTGCTTGTTTGACTTGCGGGCGTCGATGAGGTAGTAGGCATTGCGGTCGCACAAGGCCTTGCTGGCAATGAATGGGCCCTCCCATGGAGGGGATAGCTTGTGCTGGACGACCTGCTCTTCGATGAGTCGAAGGACGAGGTCTCCCTCGCGAAATGCGAGGGGCTTGATTTTCTTGTTGTGGTAGTGCCTCAGGGCTTGCTGGTAGATGGCTAAACGGCTGAGCGCCAGGAGGCGTGCTTCTTTGAATAGGTCGATGCCATCCTCATGGGCTTCTTTGGCTTCGGCTTTAGTGTACATCAGGACACACGTCGAGTCGAACTCGACGTCGATCGGGATGACGACTTTGGCTCCATAAACGAGGAAGAACGGGGTGAAGCCGGTCGACTAGTTTGGCTTGGTGCGGAGGCTCTAGAGGACGGCCGACAACTCATCGAGCCAGCTGCCGACCGGGTGAGCAGATGAGCGGCTCGATGAGCCGCAGTTTGATGCCTGATAGGAGGAGGCCGTTGGCCCACTCGACCTGTCCGTTGGACTATGGGTGTGCAACAGAAGCCATGTCGAGGAGGATGCCGAAGACGGAGTAGTACTGCGCGAGCATGCCCTTGACAAAGTTGGTGCCGTTATTCGTGATGATGCTATTCGGCATGCCGTAACACACCGCAATGTCTTTGATGAACTGGACGGCCGTCGGCCCGTCCAGCTTCTTGATTGGCCGTGCTTCGATCCACTTGGTGAACTTGTCCACCGCCACCAGCAAATGCATCATGCCGCCTGAGGCGGTATTGAAGGGCCCCACCATGTTGAATCCCCAGACCGCGAAGGACCAGGCGATCGGGATGGCCCGGAGTGCTGACGTTGGTTGGTGGCTGCGCTTGCTAAAGCGCTGGCATCCCTCGCACTTGAGAACAAGCGACTCAGCATCTTAGAGGGCCGTAGGCCAGTAGAAACCTTGGCGGAAAGCCTTTGCCACAAGGGACCGCGAGGCGACATGGTGCCCGCACTGGCCCTGGTGTATGTCAAGGAGGATATCAATGCCTTGGTCCTGCTCGACGCAGCATTGGAACACGCTAGTGGAGCTGCGCTTGACGAGCTCATTCTTGATGATGCTGTAGGCGGACGCCCAGCACTGCACTTGCCGGGCTTCGGTCTCATCCATGGGGAGGACCCTATTTTCCAGGAACTCCGAGATACGCAGGGCCCAATATGGGGCTGTTACCACGGTGAAGACGGCCACCAGGGGAGGCAACCCCTAAGCCGGGGTGAGCAGCCCCCGGGTTGGAGACGGCAGCAGCTGGGTCGAGGATGACGGCGGCCGGGTCGACGGCTTCAGCCCCCGGACCGGGTTCGGCAGTCCCCTGCTATATCTTGAGCACTGCATTGATTTTCCCTTGAAGAGGAAAGGGTGACGCAGCAAAGTAGCATAAGTATTTCCCTCAGTTTTTGAGAACCAAGGTGTCAATCCAGTAGGAGGCTCCTCAAAAGTCCCTCGTACCTACACAAACAAACAAGAACCTCGCAACCAACAGGATAAAGGGGTTGTCAATTGCTACGTCTTGAGCTTGCGTTGGTTTTCCTTGAAGAAGAAAGGGTGATGCAGCAATAGTAGCGTAAGTATTTCCTCAGTTTTTGAGAACCAAGGTATTAAATCCAGTAGGAGGGTCCTTAAAAGTCCCACACACCTACACAAAGAAACAAAGAACTCGCCGGCAACGGCGCCATAAATCCTTCTTGCTACATCTTGAGCTTGCGTTGGTTTTCCTTGAAGAGGAAAGGGTGATGCAGCAATATTAGCGTAAGTATTTCCCTCAGTTTTTGAGAACCAAGGTATGAATCCAGTAGGAGGCTCCTCAAAAGTCCCACGCACCTACACAAACAAACAAAGAACTCGCAACCAATGCAATAAAGAGGTTGTCAATCCCTTCAGGGCCACTTGCGAAAGTGAGATCTGATAGAGATAGTATGATAAGATAAATATATTTTTGGTATTTTATAATATAGATGCGGAAAGTAAAGATGCAAATAAAAGTAGATTGAAAGCAAATATGATAAAAGATAGAGCCGGGGGCCATAGGTTTCACTAGTGGCTTCTCTCAAGATAGCATAAGTATTATGGTGGGTGAACAAATTACTGTCGACCAATTGATAGAAAAGAAAATAATTATGAGATTATCTAGGCATGATCATGTATATAGGCATCACGTCCGTGACAAGTAGACTGACTCCTGTCTGCATCTACTACTATTACTCCACACATCGACCGCTATCCAGCAAGCATCTAGAGTATTAAGTTCATAAGAACAGAGTAACGCATTAAGAAAGATGACATGATGTAGAGGGATAAACTCAAGCAATATGATATAAACCCCATCTTTTTATCCTCGATGGAAACAATACAATACGTGCCTTGCTGCCCCTGCTGTCACTGGGAAAGGACACCGCAAGATTGAACCCAAAGCTAAGCACTTCTCCCATGGCAAGAAAGATGAATCTAGTAGGCCAAACCAATCTCATAATTCGAAGATACTTGCAAAGATAACTCAATAATACATAAAAGAATTTAGAGAAGATTCAAATATTTCTCATAGATAAACTTGATCATAAACCCACAATTCATCGGATCTCGACAAACACACCACAAAAAGAGTTTACATCGAATAGATCTCCATAAAAGAGGGGGAGAACATGGTATTGAGATCCAAAAAGAGAGAAGAAGCCATCTAGCTAATAACTATGGACCCGAAGGTCTGTGGTAAACTACTCACAACTCATCGGAGGGGCTATGGTGTTGATGTAGAAGCCCTCCATGGTCGATTCCCCCTCCGGCGGAGCACCGACGAAGGCTCCAAGATGCGATCTCGCGGATACAGAAGGTTACAGTGGTGGAAATTGTTTTTCGTTGGCTCCCTGGATGTTTTCGGGGTACGTGGGTATATATAGGAGGAAGAAGTATGTCGGTGGCCACCCAAGGGGCCCACGAGACAGGGGGCGCGCCCTTCTATCTCCTGGCCGCTTCGATCGCTTCTTGACTTGCACTCCAATTGCTCTGGATCACATTCCTTCCAAAAATCACGCTCCGGAAGGTTTCATTCCGTTTGGACTCCGTTTGATATTCCTTTTCTTCGAAATACTGAAATATGCAAAAAAACAGCAATACGGCTGGGCCTCCGATTAGTAGGTTAGTCCCAAAAATGATATAAATATGTAAAATAAAGCCCATAAACATCCAAAAGGGGTAATATAATAGCATGGAACAATCAAAAATTATAGATACGTTGGAGACATATCATCAATCCCTTCGCGATAACTTGCGAAAGTGAGATCTGATAGATATAATAAGATAAGATAAATATTTTTGGTATTTTACGATATAGATTGGAAAGTAAAGATTGCAAATAAAAGTAGATTGGAAACTTATACGATAAAAGATAGACCCGGGGGCCATAGGTTTCACTAGTGGCTTCTCTCAAGATAGCATAAGTATTACGGTGGGTGAACAAATTACTATCGAGCCATTGATAGAAAAGTGCATAGTTATGAGAATATCTAGGCATGATCATGTATATAGGCATCACGTCCGCAACAAGTAGATCGAAACGATTCTGTATCTACTACTATTACTCCGCACATCGACTGACTCGTGCCTGCATCTAGAGTATTAAGTTCATAAGAACAGAGTAACACATTAAGCAAGATGACATGATGTAGAGGGATAAACTCAAGAAATATGATATAAACACCATATTTTTATCCTCGATGGCAACAATACAATACGTGCCCTGCTGCCCCTGCCATAACTGGGAAAGGACACCGCAAGATTGAACCCAAAGCTAAGCACTTCCCCCATTGCAAGAAAGATCAATCTAATAGGCCAAACCAAACTGATAATTCGAAGAGACTTGCAAAGATAACTAATCACACATAAAAGAATTTAGAGGAGATTCAAATGATTCTCATAGATAATCTTGATCATAAACCCACAATTCATCGGATCTCGACAAACACACCACAAAAAGAGTTACATCGAATAGTTCTCCAATAAGATCGAGGAGAACTTGGTATTGAGATTCAAAGAGAGAGAAGAAGCCATCTAGCTAATAACTATGGACCCGAAGGTCTGTGGTAAACTACTCACAACTCATCGTAGAGGCCTTGGAGATGATGTAGAGGCTCTGCATGGTCGATTCCCCCTCCGACGGAGTGCCGGCGAAGGCTCCAAGATGCGATCTCGCGGATACAGAAGGTTGCGGTGGTGGAAATAGTTTTTTCGTGGTGCTACTGGATGTTCTCGGGGTACATGGATATATATAGGTAAAGGAGGTAGGTCAGGGAGCCACGAGGGGCCCATGAGGGTGGGGCGCGCACCCGCCCCCTAGGGCGCGCACCCGCCCCCTAGGGCGCGCCCTCCTGCCTCGTGGCCGCCTCGGCTGCTTCTTGACGTCCACTCCAAGTCTCCTGGATTGTGTTTTTTTCCAAAAATATCACTCCCGAAGGTTTCATTCCATTTGGATTTCGTTTGATATTCCTTTTCTTCGAAACACGGAAATAGGCAAAAAAAAGCAATTCGGGCTGGGCCTCCGGTTAGTAGGTTAGTCCCAAAAATGATATGAAAGTGTAAAGTAAAGCCCATAGACATCCAAATAGGGTAATATAATAGCATGGAACAATCAAAAATTATAGATACGTTGGAGACGTATCATCCCCGGGCCGGGTTCGGCAGTCCCCGGCCGGGTTGAGGTGCGGCTAGGTTGTCCGGAACGTAGATGGACTCAGAGTCCGGAGACGGCCTGACGGATGGCTTGTGCAGGTGCTCGAGGGAGACGCCAGGCGGGATGGACTGCCGGGACGATGCAATCTCGGCGAGTGTGTCGGCCGCCTTATTTTCCGCGCGCGGGACATGGGGGAACTTTCAACCCACGAAAAATCCGAACAACTTCTGGACGAGGAAGCGGTAGCTTGCCATGTTGGGGTCGTTGGCGTCCCACTGGCCGGAGCACTGCTGCACCACCATATCCAAGTCGCCATAGCACAGGATGCGCCGGATGCCGAGTTCCTTGTCAAGCATGAGGCCATGCACAAGGGCTTCATACTCGGCAGCGTTGTTGGAGGCGGTGAAGTGGATCTGGAATGCGTAGCGAAGCCGGTCACCCTTTGGGGAGGACATTACAATGCCGGCCCCTAGGCCGAGATGCATCTTGGAGTCGTCGAAATGCATGCGCCAGTGCGTCGAGTCCTACGGTGGCGGCAGGTACTAGGTCTCGGTCCAGTCGACGAGGAAGTCGGCCAGGGCTTGGGACTTGATCATGGTACGGGGCTCGTAGAGGATGGTGTGGCCGGCTAGCTCGAGCGCCCACTTGGGCGACCCGGCCAGAAGCGTCTCGGCACCCGATGATCTCGCTGAGGGGGGTTGTGCTGACCACGGTGACAACGTGCTCTTGGAAGTACTGCTTCAATTTCTTGCCGGTGAAGTACACGCTGTAATACATCTTCTGGTAGTGCGGGTAGTTCTGGTTGGAGGTGGAGAGCACCTCGCTCAGGTAGTAGACTGGCGCTGGACGGCCTGGACCTTGCCCTTCTCTGGTCACTCGACCACCATCACCATGATGACCGACCGCGAGGTTGCGGCAATATAGAGCAACAATGCTCCTTCTCGACCGGTGCGGCTAGGACTAGTGCAGTGGAGGGCGAACGGATCCCTAGGACAGGCCTTGTTCAGGCTGGTCTAGTTGATACACATGCGGCATGTATTGTTCTTCTTCAGGACGAGGACTGGGTTGGCCAGCCACTCGGGGTGGAACACTTCAATGATGAAGCCGGCCGCCAAAAGCTTGGCAATCTCTTCACCGATGGTTCTTCTCTTCTCTTTGGAGAAACATCGCAGGGGTTGTCAGACAAGCGTGGCGTCCTTGTGCACATGGAGTTTGTGCTCAACGTACTTCCTAGGGATACCCGACATGTCCTTTCGGGTCCATGCAAAAATATCCCGATTCTCACGGAGGAAGTTGATGAGCTCGCCTTCCTATTTGCCGTCGAGGCAGGCGCCTACGACAACGTACTTGCTGCAGCTGGGGTCTTCCGGATTCAGCTTGACTTTCTTGGTATCCTTGGAGGGCTTGAAGGAGGCCTCATCGGCCGGATCCTTGGCCGGGATCGGCGCGGTTGATGTCTCGTTGGCCAGGGCGACGATCCAGTCGAGCTGGCGCCGTTCCTCGGCTATGACTAGCGACTCGGCCAGCTTGGCGCCATCTTGGGCGCACTCCAGGGACTTGCGGTAGTCGCCGGTGATGGTGATGAGGCCCTTTGGACCCGACAACTTCATCTGCAGGTAAGCGTAGTAGGGGACCACCATGAACTTGGCGAGCGCGGGCCGGCCTAGCAGCACATGGTATGCACTGGACATGTGCACCACCTTGAACCAGATCGGCTCGCGTCGGAAGTGGCTGCTGTCGCCGAACAGGAGGTCTGTCACACCCTAGCTAGTTCATGCATTCGAGTGCTTGTATCATGTTTTTCTTTCATCAGAAACTATAAATAGGGATGACAGAACCCCCAGCACCCCCTGAAACCAACTAGGGTTTACTATAAATATTTTCAATGAACCTGAAATGCCCTTCTAAAATGTCCATCATCTTTGCCTTGGTCTTAAACCACTTCCAAAAATGGTGCATGAATTTCTAGGTCATCCTAAGGTCACTGGATTAAATCATTAGTTATTTGAATTTGGGCATTTAAATATTATAATTTATTTCAAATGCTCAAGTAATCCTAAACTGAAATGTTCCATGTTGGATATATTCTAAACAGTGGGCATGTGTAATTTTGTGATTTTTGAAGATGTCTAGGTATTTTTAGAAATGCTACAAACTTACAAAAATAAAACAAAACAGAAATAATTGGAAAAGCCACTTACCTGGCTGAACCCACCACCCAGCCCACCTGGCGGCCCAGCACTGTGCTGGCCCATGCCAGCCAGCTGCTTTGTCCACGCCAGTTAGGCAGGGAGGTGACACAGACGAGCGCGAGCTCGCCACGGTGCTAGCTGCTTGCGGCTTCGCCCCTAGACGAGCTGGTCGACCTCCACATCGCCCCCTCGACCCCGTGGACACGTCCATTCTCCCACAACGCCTCTCCCTCGCCCCGTTAGCCATGGCCGACGTAGCCGCTGCCACCTCGCCATCATAGATGTAGCCACCGCCGTCTCTGTGCCGCCTCATCGTGTCCAGCAGCTTTGCCGTTGTCCTCTCCGTCAAGCAGGCCAAGCCCCGAGCGCTCGCTTGCCCCGAAGCCACTGCATCAACCTCGCCCGACTCCGCCACTGCCAGAGATCCCCTTCGCCATCACCGCAGCAGCAGCTCGTCCCCAACCACGCCGCCTAGCTCATCGTGTTTGCTGTGAGCTTCTGCCCCTTCCCTTCCCGCTCATTCTCGCTGCCATCCCCTGCTTCGACCACAACGAGCTCCACCGCATGCGCCGCCGCCTGAGCTCGTCGTTGATGATGCTCCGGCCATCTAACAGTCACGCCACCATGTCCAACGAGTTCATTGCGTCATGTAGACCACGTAGGAGCTGGCCTTGAGCCTCCAAGATCACCACAACGATGAGTACGACTTCACCCAAACTCCGGCAGTTGCCCAGCTCGTCACCGATGATGTTTTTGGTGAGCTGGATCTCCGCCACCACCACCACTCGACACGGCTCACTCCCAGCTACTCGTAGATGGTCTCGCCGTCCATTTGGTCGCCGGAGGGCAAATCCCGCAGCCTCCGCCGCGTCTGGACATCGTCGGCGGCTAAACGCCGGCGTGTCAGCGTGGTTTGACCACGTGTTTCACTCCCGTGAGTCACTCACATGTGGGCCCCGCCATTTGGTCAAACCTAGGTTAGCACTAATCTAATCCTAATTAACTTCATTAGTTAACAGAGACACTGATCAGTGGATCCCACTGGTCAGGTTTGACCTGGGCACCCCTGTTAACCTACTGATGCAATGCTGATGCAATGCTAACGCAATAACTCCTTTTTCTGGATTTATTCTTATTCAGGAAATTCCAGAAATTAGTGGAAACTTCAAAAATTCATAGAAATTAATCTGTAACTCCAAATGCAAAGTGTGATATATGAAAAATGATCAGAAAAATCCATTCTATCCATGTGTACTAGTTTCATGTATGTTTGAAAAAGTTAACTTATTGTTCAGTGCAAGACATGATAAAGCACTATTTAAGATCATTTATGAGTTTGGAATTTGAATCTTCGGTTCAAAATGGCTCAAACTCATCTGGTCATACACTACTAGGGAAAAGCTTATAGACAGACGCTTACTAGTAGCACGTGTTTATACCCCTCGCCGCTGCTACTTACTAGTAGCGCTGTTTTTTAACCCTCGCTACTACTAAGTTTATAATAGTAGCGCGGGTTTTTAACCCTCGCTAGTACTAAGTACAAGGTTGGCGAAATCTCCATATCCTTGGTCGAATCTCTCCTCTCTCCCTCACTCCCTTCTCTCTCTATAGCCTCTCCCATTCCGCTTCTCCCTCCCACGTGTGATTCCCTTCCTCATCCACCACCACCGCCGCCCTTGCACCTCATGCCTCCCCCAAATCCGGCGACCTCCACACCCACCGCAGCCCCCTCCCCCTCCTTCCTCCTCCTTCTCTGATGTTGGAAGGAGAGCAGATCCAGTAGAGCGCCATCCATGGTAGCGGCCAGATCCACCATGGACACAACCACAGGTGAGTTGTTCTTCCTACTCCTCTCTCTCTCTCTCTCTCTCTCTCTCTCTCTCTCTCTCTCTTTCTCTCTCTCTTTCTCTTCATCTTCCAGATCGAGCAGAGCGCCATCCATGGCGTCATCTAGGGTTTCGGCTCCAACTCCGGCGACCACCGGTGAGTTGCTGCACCTACTCCTCTCTCTCTCTCTCTCTCTCTCTCTCTTCCTCTTCTAATCCTTGTCTGTTTTTTGTAGCAGCAGCAAAGGAGAGGTGTATCACCATGGACGACTTCATCCCCTCTAGGATCAGCATCGACCATGGATGAAGAGGACGATGACGCTTAGCTAGCAGCAGCAGCCATGGCTGGAATTTATTTTTTTAATTCCTAATTAGTTTGAAGTAGCGAGGGTACAGACCCACGCTACTACTAGTTAGTAGTAGCGCGGGTGGTATCCACGCTACTACTAACAGACGTAGTAGTAGCGCGGGTGGCACCAGTGCTACTACTACCAGTTAGCTGTAGTGTCGTATCAGTAGCGCGGGCACCCGCACTACTAATGTACCTAAAACTCGCGCTGCTGCTAGGCTTTTCCCTTGTAGTAATAGTTGCAGTAGCCCAATACACTCATTTTGCCATGTCTCATGCATGCATCATGTTGTTGCACTTTGTTTGGTATTGATTGTATATCGGTGCTCTCTGCGGTAGGTTCTGCCCCGGAAGAGTATCGCAAATATCCAAATGAGGAGCAATATTAGACTACGGACCTGCAAGGCAAGCAACCAACCATTTGATCATATCGATACAATCCCATGTTCTCACTTCTGCTCTCTTTTACTGCATTTAAGACAACGCGATTCAAACTGCTGTGTGCTACGGTAGTTGAACCCATTTCCTCTGCATGACCTGTCATTACCACAGTAACTAGATGAAATCCACTAGCATGTGTAGGATTTGATTGAGACATGTGTATGTGTTTCCTACCTTGCTATGCCTGCTATGCTTAGAGTCGTGTCAGGTCTGGTTCACCTGGGTGATGGGCTAGAGTGAAATGATCATGTCGGTAACGAGTGTGATTTGTTGAACACGATTTGGTAAAGGTATCGATGAGAGGCCATGTAGGAGTACATGGTGGGTTGTTTCATTGGAATCGTCCTTAAGCACTGAGATATGTATGTGTGATTTCAGAATCAGCTACTACCATGCATTGGGCCTGAAACCAATGGACCCCCTCGGCTTCTTAACCACCCTAGTCCTCTGTCCAGGAATTGCAAGTAGTTTCTGGTGTTTGTAGTATACTGGAGGCCGTGGGCAGCGCTGACCCTCGGGGTGGGGTGTGAGCGGTTGGTATGTGGCACGGTGTACCGAATGCCTGTTTGGTATCTCGGGAACCCTGCACACATCGTTCGGGGCCGTATGTGGAAACCTTGGTCGGACTCCTTGCGGATGGAACCTAGATAGGCGATAAGCCTGGACTAGAAACTTAGGTGTTTGGGTAGGCTATGGCCGACACCCACGTTGGGCTTCCGCTTGAAGGTTGCCGAGTACATGTCATGTAAACGGCGATAAGTGGTGGAAGCGTGTATGAAGAAGTACACCCCTACAGGGTTAACATCATCTATTCGAATAGCCGCGTCTGTGGTAAAGGACTACTTGGTTGCCTATATAGTTCATAGACAAGTAAATGGATACTACTAAAAGTCTCAAGATAAGCGTGAGTGCCGAGGATGGCTCTTCTGTAGGATGACGGAGGTGGAACCTCGGTAGTGTATTGAAGTGGTGTGTAGTGGACTCGAGTGCGCAAAACAATTACAAGTTGGTGTCTCGTAAGTTAGCTTAGCCAAGAGTCAAAGCTGGCTTGCTACAATAACCCAACCATCCCTTCTTGATAATGTGCATGTATGTAGGATCTGATGTAAGTCTTGCTGAGTACCTTTGTACTCCTATTTTCTCAATTTACGTTTTATAGAAGATGCTGCAACCCCTCCTGATGGGTTCTTCATAGACTTTGATGTAGATGATTAGGATGAAGCCCAGGTGGTGATCCTGAGCTCATGATGGACCGTGTAGTTTAGCCAGGCTTCCTCAAGCCTCTTTTATTTTATATATGTGTGTACTCAGACATGTTAATTCCGCTGTTGGCTTTTATGTTTGTATGACTTGAATGCTGGTTCGTGTGACCCGTATTTGTTGGTATGATATGTATGGCTCTCTGAGCCTTTAAATAAAGTACTTGAGTTGTAGGGTCATGTTGTGATGCCTTGTTGTATTTTCACATATCGAGCATATTATGTGTATGATTGAAATGCTTGGTATGTGTGGGATCTGACTATCTAGTTGTTTATCCTTGGTAGCCTCTCTTATAGGGAAATGTCAACTAGTGCTTCCACTGAGCCATGGTAGCTTGCTACTACTCCAGAACACTTAGGCTGACCGGCATGTGTCCTTCTTTGTTCCTGTGTCTGTCCCAACAGGGAAATATCACGCGATGACTACCGGAGTCCTGTTAGCCTGCTACAGCCCGGTTTATCGGAGTCCTGCTAGCCCAGTTGCTTCAGCCCAGATTCGTTCACTGATGACCGACACGTTCGTTGCTGGGTCATGTATGCCTGTCCCTGTAAGTTAGTGCCACTTTGGATTCATGACTAGCCATGTCAGCCCGGGCTCCTTGTCATATGGATGCTAGTGACACTATCATATATGTATGCCAAAAGGCGCAAACGGTCCCGGGAAAGGTAAGGTGGCACCCGTGGGGATACCGTGCGTGAGACCGCAAAGTGATATGAGGTGTTACATGCTAGATCGGTGTGGCATTGAGTCGGGGTCCTGAAAAGGTCGAGCCGGATCCGGCCGATCGGAGAGCAGGAGAGGTCAGGAACGATGCCATTGAAGATCGTCCGGGTCGGCTCCAGGTCTTTGGCCTCGAGGCCGAGCTTGGTCATGGTGTCGCGGTAGAGGATGTTGATGCTGCTACCCCCGTCGATGAGGACTCGGGAGAACCTGCACGTGCACCAAGGTGCAACAATGGTGAAGTTGAGGACGAGGGCGTAGCCACCCGGGTTTGGCATGACAGCCGGGTGGTCTTCCCGGGTGCACGTGAAGGGCATTCCGGCCAGTGCATGTACTCCAGCTTGGCCGGGATGATGGTGTTCACCTCTTGCCGAAGGAGGCGCTCGCTCCGGCTTGCCGCCTGCGATGCCAATGGAGGTGGTCTAGTCGGTAAGCCAGTCCTCCGGCTTCATGGTGTCATTGTACTTGGGGGTGTCGCGGGGGAGCGTGAACCCTTTGGGAAAGGGCTCGTCCTAGATGCGTGGACCGACGCACATCGGTCCGATGGTGCCGCTATCCTCCATCTACAGGGAGAAAGCAAGCCGATCGAGGCTGTGGCAGGCATCAGTGTTGTCAATGGCGCGTGCACCGAGTCGGCTGGCCACCGCGCCGCGGGAGGCCGGGTTGATCGGGTCTGTGCTGGTCTTCCAGGGCCGGCTTGTCTCCTAAGCCACCGACGGTCGTCGGGGTGGGGTTGCATCGGGTCTGAGTGTGGCCGGAGTGCACCTCGCCGGGTGGTGAAAATGCCGTGTTCTGCTGATCCCCGCGTCCGCCGGTGCGGGTGGAGCCGGATCCCGCCGGCTTGGCGAGTTTGTTGAGGCAGCCTTGCTGTGCGTTGGCCGTGTCGAGGAGGTTTTGCACTCGCTTCAGACGGTCCCTCATCTCTTCACACACACGAGCTGATCCAGGCTGACTGCAGCTGCCTGGGCAGCGCGCATGTTCTTCACGGGAGTCTCGTATACAGGTGGGATGGCGCCGAAAACACAGACAATCGCGCCGCCCCGGGCTCGCACGTCAGCGACCCGGCTTGGCTCGGCTGCGGCAGGCGTGAAGCCTTAGGCGGCGTTGCGCTCCAGCTGAACGGAGTCCGGGCAACGCTGCATGGCGGCGAGCGTCTCGGTCAGGTCCAGAAGGCGCTGGCGGTCCTCCTAGAGCCAAGTCCGGGTCTCGGCGATGTTGGAGGCATCGATGTCGGTGCCGATGGGGACGTGAAGGCTCTGCATCATGGCGCACAACGGGTTGTGCGAGATGGCCCAATCCGCTACGGCCTTGGCTTTGGCGGCTTTCCTCGTCGTGCTCGACGAGAAAGAGGTGCCGATGTGGGTGACAAAAACCTCCACACGGAGGTCCATCGCCCCAGTGGGAGGGCCGCCGCCGAGGGAGAGAGGGGAGTCAGAGAAGTCAAGTACCTTGCTGGGGTACTCGTCGGCCGGAGGCACATTCGAGATGCGCAGAGCAGCGAAGGAGGCGGGGAGCGCGTCGATGATGTTGTCCGCCAGTGTGACGGGCTCGTCGGAGTCAGAGAGGAGCCCTGTATGAAGCATGATCCCAGCCAGGACCCTCGAGCTTCCCCACGGTGGACACACAGCAGATGCCAAGGGATGGCTAAAGAGAGGAGGAGGCTTGAGGGCACTGGTGGGCTCCAAAGGCGAGGTCGGCATGAGTGAGCGCAGGACACAAGACATACCCATGTTCGGGGCTCTCCGGAGAGATAACACCCCTAGTCATGCCGAGCGTGGTTGATATGCAATAGTACAGAGTTGCTCCTAGAGCTGTATTGAGGAAGAAGGAAGGCAGCCCAAGGCTCGGGCTGCTCCTTCCCCTAGCATATGGGTGGAGTGTTGCTAGCAATGGATCTCTCTATCGTATGCTTGCTTAGTTGCTTCCCGTATGCATGAGGGCTCCTGGGGGTTTTATAGGTCAACCTCCCAGGGATACAACGGCAATGTTTTTTTGACCGTGAATAGTAGGAAAGGATCCTACTGTGTTAATATATTAAAATAGTGCTGGCACTGTATAGGTGAGTATTTACATTATGGTGGTGGTGGGGGGGACTTGGCCACTTTGTGGCAAGTGAGGAGAGAGTAAAAAGACAGAAGGGGCCATAGGGCCGGGTTGTTAGTGTCTGGAAACCTGGAGCTGGGACCCGCCGGGTGTCAGGGCTCGTTGGTTCTACGGGCACGAGCCACACATCCCTAGGGGCACTGTTCGCCGTCTTGTCGATCGTCAGGGAGTGGCCGGGATGAGTCGGGTATATTGGCGCTCCGTCAGGTTGCCGCTTGCTAGCATCAGCAGTGATGATGGGTGCACTGTTGCCACGCCGGCCTCGGTCAGCGGGTAGGTGGGGGGCACTGTCGCCATGCCTCAGCTGACCGGAGGCATGGGCGGGGCACTATTGTCTCGGTTATCGGTAGATGGAGACTCGTCCCATTGTATGTCCTGGATGGGACGGGAGATGACCCGTGGCTGGGTTGAGGAACAAGCCAAGGGGGAGCTGGCTTGTTGGGGAAGTCTTGGTGTTCCAGGTTCAGCCGCCTTGAGCTAACCGTTGGGGCTGAGTTGAGGAGTATGGCCAGGTTGGAGAGTTTGGCTGGGTCGAGGGGCTTGGCAGGGTTGAGCGACCCAGCCAAGCGTGATCCGACTTGAGGGGCGATGCTGGTCCCGTTGTTTTTGAAAAGGATCCGGGTTCTGTTGCATGCCCGGGGTTCATCCCCCTGGTACCTGGAGACCGTGATGGGACTACATGGATGGGAGATCGAGTGACAAGGTGTGTGCGTGATAGAAGATACCCCAAGAGATATCGAGATAGACGTATGAATGGAAGGAGATAATACATGTGTTCCTGATGGCTAGTGAGAGATAATCATACTTAGGGGGGAGTGCGTGTGTCACGACCGGTTTTCCAATAAAAATATTTATTGAGAAACCAATCTTTTGAGTCCAGTATGAGGGAAATCCTCCTCACTGGTAGACAAATTCTTGATACAATAAGCCAGTAGCATAAAATATATTACAGGGTCGAACTACCGTTGCTCAACGAAATTATTACAAGCACACCAATAATTATACATAATGGCGGACATGACACAGTGGTGTGGAGGCATACTACTGACTCGAGGATAGGGCGGTGGTGGAAAAACACAGCGGGGAGAGAAATACAAGACTCTAAGTCTGTCATCTCATCGAGCGTCGAGGTGAGGCTCGATGGATTTATTTGGTAGCAGAAGCGGATATAAAATAGTGACCAAATCCAGGGTCGCACGAGACTGACTAGGACTCCTCTAGGTGTCGGACTCGCTATCAAACTCTTCATCCATGAGATCGCCTTCGTCAGCATCTGGCCAAATCAACAAGCCAGTGAGTACTTTGAAAGTACTCGCAAGACAGTTCGGACGTAAGATATAACAAATGCATGCATGGATGCGTCATGAATAATTCACCAATGTACATTCAAAAATTAGCATAACAAGGTAAGTAAAAAGGGAAACGGCGGTAGTCCGCCTGAAATCCCAACAGAGCATAAATAACTACCGATCGGGTGTCTGAAGCGACGCCTCGAAAGGTGAACAAATAAATATAAGGAAATGATGCCACAGTCGGGCGTCTTAGCGACACCACATAAAGGGCTTTAAAAGAAATGCCACGGTCGGACGTCGGGGCGACATCACAGAAAGGGCTTGAAAAGAAATACCACAGTCGGACGTCGGGGCGACATCACAGAGAGGGCTTGAAAAGAAATACCACAGTCGGACGTCGGGGCGACATCACAGAGAGGGCTTGAAAAGAAATGCCACAGTCGGACATCGGGGCGACATCACAGAAAGGGCTTGAAAAGAAATGCCACAGTCGGACGTCGGGGCGACATCACAGAAAGTGCTTGAAAAGAAATGCCACAGTCGGACGTCGAGGTGACATCACAGAAAGGGCTTTTATTCACAAGTAAATATACTCATAATAAACATTTAATCCATGAGAATAAATGGGTTAGTCCATCCACAGGAATAATCATTTAACCGGAATTAGCACTCATGCGAATCACCGGAGCCTCTGCCATCAAAACTGACATTTGATTAGGATAAGATAATACGAATTTGGACATGGAATAGATGATTTGGAGGAATATATGACTCTGCAGAGTTTGTACAAATTTTTTCCCACAGCCAACGGATTTCCGTAGTCACGAAGGACTAGTTCCGTTTACGGTATTTCGGAAGAAAACACAACTAACCAGTACACACCCATCCTACCTCTCGATGCTAGGAATCACCCTAGACATCGTCCAAGAAAAACTTTTGAGACGGGGAGATCACAATCTCGAATAGCATGGGATCACATTTATATACGCGCGCTCTAAGGGGTGCCCCCCTCTCGGTCCCAACCGGAAACACCCATGCCCCCTGACCGGATGACTGGCTTTAATCCAGGGCCATGGAACCATCATCACGGCCTCTCCTTTTGGTGTGTACCATAAAAGCGGTTTGCAACTTACTAAACCATATTCCTTGCGGAAAACATGTGGTAGTACAAGGAAGGAAATGAGAGGAAGTGGACCGATACGGTTTGACACTGAAATCACATAGTCCGGCGTAAGACTGGCATGCTACGACACTGCCATCTCACCCACCCTCATGCCAACACATGGCCATTCATACTCACATCCATCCACTTATGGATCATCGAACTCACTTACCTCATTATCGCATAAAATAACGTTCATCGATATGCTTCTCAACATGCTATGAAACTAACTAAATGCAAAACATGCCAAGACACTCATCATATCAAAAGTTCAAACATGCTTGCCTGGTTCAGAGTAGTCGGAGCCTAGCTCGGTGAAGTTCGCGGCTCCGTCACCTCCTTCGGTATCTACGGTATAAAGAAAATATATGCGCTATCGTAAATACCAAGGAGTGCACAAAAAGTATTCCAAATTTTTTTCAAATAAACCTGATAAAAAACTAGACAAAATTTTACAGAGAACAGAAAAAGAATCAATCAAAAATAGTTTTCTGTTTAAAAGTTATAAGTGTTTTTGTCCAGGGACTCATGTGTAATGAAACAGAAAGTTTCCAGGGGCTAGCTTATAAAAACAGAAACGCTTCGGCAGAAACTACGCCAGCCCCAAGGGAAAACGTACTTTGCCCGAAGGCGCTTCCAGAAAACATTTCAATAGAGAGAGCAGAGAGGCTGACAGTGGGGTCCCACTCGTCAGGTTTAAACTTCAAAAAAGGGGGAAACGAAGCTCGTCGGCGCCCGAGAGCCGCGGTGGTCGCTGGCGGCGATCCACGGCGAGGCAGGGGGATCGGAGGGTACCTCCGTGCTCAGGGCGCCATTCCGCATCGGTTGGTGGTGGTGGTGGTCGTCGGCGAGTACCACGTCGACGGCGAGCTTTGCTCCGGCGGACGGCGGCTCGGGTGGTCGAGGAACTCGTCGGAGAGGGCTGCAGAGGTCAAATTGAAGAGGGGGTTAGGCTCCTGGTAGCTAGAGAGGGTAACGGACGGGGTTTGGGCGCCGGAGATGGCCTCACCGGAGTGAATCGTGGTGGAGGCCGAGGCGGATCGGGGCGGCCGGAGTTGGGGGAGGAGACCTCCTTGAGGTCCTCCTAGTGGCCTGGCGTGGCGTTGGTGAGGAGTGGTGATGCTGCATGCACGAGGGTGAGCTCGGGGGCCCTTTTTATAGGCGGCCCGAGGCGGTTGCCGTGAACAGGGATCTCCGGCAAGTGATTACGGCGGTGCCGGGGATGTGCAGTGGGATTAGGGGCTTGGGCTTCGTCGTTGAGGTCCACCGGTCCCATTTAGGTGCTAAACGGGCTGGGATTTGGTGCTATGGGCGAGCTCGACGGAACGGGGGTGGCGCGGCCCGTCGGCGGCAGGGAGCACGTTCCGTGCTTGCCGGCCACGGTGGCGGTGCCACGGGCGTGCGCTGGCACGGCAGGGACACGCGGAGAGCCAAGGGGCTTTGGGCAGCGCTGAACGGCGTTCTGCCGTGGTGTGCCTTCTGTCGGCCGCCACGGGAGGTCCCGACGCCGCAGAAGACGCCGGCGAGGGCGGGCCAGCGCGCCACCGACGCCAGGAAGGCTCCACGCACGCGTGTGAAGCTCCGGACAAGAGGGAGGGGCTACGAGCATCGAGCCAAGCGCACTGTCTACGCGTGATAGAAACTGACGGACGAAAACGACACTGAAACTGAATTTTTCTGAATTTTGAACAGCAGCAGTGCATGCAAGGTGTTCGACAGAATGAATTTGGCCTCTGGTGATTTTTCCTTGAGCTGATTTTTGGTGGAGTGGCTTCTCATTGCTCAAGTAGGCTGCCTGATTTTTGGTGGAATTTTTGGAGGAGTGTAGATATGAATTTCATCAAATTTGGCAAATCTGGTCCAAACTTGCAGAGACTTAATTTTGAAAAATCTGAAAAGATGAGGAGTGGATCAAGATGGTTCTGAGTTGTGGGTACAAAGGACTAACCAGGAGAGTTGGTTTGAGGTCAAAACTCAAATGCAAAAGGGTACTTGCTTTGAAAATCACTCAGGCTCCAAATAATTTTCAGAATTGATTTGAGAGGAAAAATAATTAGTATAAAATCCAAAACTTGCTTGGATTAGTTGGGACAGAGAACTTAGGTTGATCACAAGGAGTAGGGGAGGTTTTGGAGGGGTTTTATCACATGGGCAAAAATGCAAAGTCATGGGTGGTTTTCAAGATATGAAAATCCCAAGTTTTTCATAGAGTTTCATTTTCAAAGAAAAAGATTAAACTCCCAAAATAAACTTGAGAGAGAACCAATCAGAGAAGAAGTTTCAAAAGATCAAACACCAAAGTTTGAAAAAAAGAAATCCTTGCCAGAGCAAAAGGAAGTTTTTAAGAGGAAGGGTTTTCTGAAAGAAAAATCTAAATGGCCTCTTTTCAAAGAAAACCACAAAGTTTTTGATAAAGACCAAATTAAAATTTTGGAGTGTCACAACACCTACCCCCTTAGGAAAAATCTCGTCCTCGAGATTTCAGCTGATCCTTAAATAAGTGTGGATACTCTGTCCGAAGAAAATCCTCGCTTTCCCAAGTTGCTTCACTGTCGGTGTGATTGCTCCACTGGACTTTGAAGAACTTGATGGTCTTCTGTCGGGTCCTCCTTTCAGACTCCTCTAATATTCTTACGGGACGTTCCCGATAACTGAGGTCTGGCTGCACGTCAATGTTTTCATGGGATACTTGTTTCTCTGGGTTGCTTACGCACTTCCTTAATTGAGAGACATGGAACACGTCATGAATGTCGGACAAGTCTTCAGGTAAGTCTAGCTGGTAGGCTATAGTGCCTCTTCGTGCCACTATGCAGAATGGTCCAATGAATCTTGGTGCTAACTTTCCTTTAATCTTAAACCGTTGTAGTCCTCTCATAGGGGATACTCTCAGGTATACGAACTCACCGGGTTCGAAGCTGACCCTACGATGTTTCTGATCATAATAACTTTTCTGTCGACTTTGAGCGGTCTTAAGTCGGTCTCTGATTAGCTTGACCTTTTCCTCGGCTTCTCTGAGCATATCTGGTCCGAAGATGCGGCTGTCTCCGGTCTCTGACCAATTTAATGGGGTACGACATCTTTGTCCGTATAAAGCTTCAAATGGTGCCATTTGTAGGCTGTCCTGGTAGCTATTGTTATATGCGAACTCGGCGTATGGCAGGCTTTCTTCCCAACTGGTTCCATATGTGAGGACACATGCTCTCAGCATGTCTTCTAAAATTTGGTTTACGCGTTTAGTCTGTCCATCAGTCTGTGGGTGGTATGCGGTACTGAAGGCTAGTTGGGTTCCCAGAGCCTGTTGTAAATGCTCCCAAAATCTTGAGACGAACTGAGTGCCTCTGTCGGATATTATAGTCTTCGGGACATCATGCAGACAAACTATGCGGGAAAGATAAATCCTGGCAAGCCTCTGAGTGGTGTGGGTCGTCTTTATTGGAATAAAGTGTGCCACTTTGGTTAACCTGTCAGTGATGACCCATATGGCATCATTCCCGTGTCGTGACCGAGGTAGTCCGACAATAAAATCCATCCCTATTTCATCCCATTTCCACTCAGGTATTTTGTTCGGTTGCAGTAGTCCGGCTGGTCTCTGATGCTCAGCTTTTATGCGTTGACTTGAGAGGCAACATGCAATGAAGGTGGCTATGTCCCTCTTCATACCGTGCCACCAAAATCTTTCTTGAATATCTTTATACATTTTGGTTCCTCTAGGGTGGATCGAGTACGGGGCGGTGTGGGCTTCAGCTAAGATTTGCTGTTTAAGGTATTCTATGTTTGGCGCGCAGAGCCTTTCTCCGTACCATAATATTCCTTCATTGTCTATGACGAATTCCGAGGCCTTGCCCATACTCAACTTTCTTTTGATGCCTTCGATGCTGGTGTGACCGGGCTGAGCTTCTTTAATTTTCTCCACAAGGTTGGGTTGTATTTCCAAGTTTGATATGGTGCCTTCTGCTACCATTACCAAGTTGAGCTTGGCAAATTCTTGATGGAATTCGGGCCTCAAGCTGTGCAGATAGTTTTCGTCGGAGCTGGGGTTCCGACTAAGGGCACCGGCCACTACATTTGCTTTCCCTGGATGGTAATGGATACCAACATCATAATCCTTTACTAACTCCAACCAACGTCGTTGCCGTAAGTTTAGTTCTGGCTGTGTGAAAATATATTTGAGACTTTTGTGATCCGTATATATTTCACATCGATTCCCAAGTAAGAAATGCCTCCATTCCTTGAGTGCATGAATAACTGCTGCCATTTCTAAGTCATGAGTGGGATAATTTTCCTCATGCTTGCGAAGTTTCCTTGAAGCGTAGGCGACAACCTTGCCTTCCTGCATCAACACGCATCCGAGACCCTTTCTGGACGCGTCACAATATACTTCAAAATTCTTGTGTATGTCGGGGACAATTAATACCGGTGCTGTCGTTAACTTCCGTTTTAGTTCTTGGAAACTTTTCTCGCAGGTTTCTGTCCATTCAAACTTCTTATCTTTCTTGAGTAACTGTGTCATAGGCTTGGCTATGGTGGAAAATCCTTCAATAAATCTGCGGTAATATCCTGCCATTCCCAAGAAACTCCGTATGTCTGTTACGCTGGCTGGTGACTTCCAGCCAAGTACGGCCTTGACTTTCTCTGGGTCCACTGCGATACCGTCTTGGGTCAGTACGTGGCCTAGAAAGCCTACTTGTCTTAGCCAAAATTTGCACTTGCTAAATTTGGCATACAATAGGTGTTTTCTTAGCTCTCCTAGCACAATCCTGAGATGTTCTGCGTGCTCTTCTGGTGTCTTGGAGTATACCAGAATATCGTCGATGAATACCACGACAAACTTGTCCATAAACTTCATAAATACTTTGTTCATAAGGTGAACAAAGTTTGCTGGGGCGTTAGTTAATCCAAATGGCATCACTGTGAACTCGTACAGTCCATATCTGGAGGTGAAGGCTGTTTTGGGGATATCTTCCGTTCGTACCTTCAATTGATGGTATCCTGACCTTAAGTCAATTTTTGAGAATACCTTGGCCTGAGCGAGTTGATCAAACAAATCGTTTATCCTTGGCATAGGGTATTTGTTTTTGACTGTGACCATGTTAAGTGCTCGATAGTCAATACATAATCTCAGCGTTCCATCCTTCTTTTTGGCAAATAAAATTGGTGATCCCCAAGGTGAGGAGCTGGCACGAATGTATCCTTCTTCCAGTAATTCCTTTATTTGCTTCTTCAACTCGATCAACTCGGATGGTGCCATTCTGTATGGTTTCTTGTATAAGGGGGTGGTTCCTGGTGCTAGCTCAATGCGGAATTCTATTTCTCGGTCTGGTGGCATGCCTGGTAGCTCTTCAGGGAATACATCTGGAAATTCACACACTACTGGAACCTTGTTTAGCTCAGAAACGTCCACCTTATTTAATCTCGGTTGCCGGGGTATTTTTCCTTCCTTGGCTGATACTCTTATTGTCTTCCCTTGGTGGTGTGTGAGAATTACGGTCCTGTTGAAACAGTCGATAAAACCCTTATTGGTGGTTAGCCAATCCATCCCTAGGATGACATCCAGTCCTTTATTTTCCAACACAATAAGATTTGCGTGAAACTCCAATCCTTCGAACTCAATGACCACATTCTGACAGTAATTCTGAGTAACTTGCTGAATCCCAGGGGACTTGATGGTCATGGATTTCTCCAAGGGAAGCATCAAAAAATTATTTTGCAAAGCAAAATTTTTCGAAATGAAAGAGTGAGAAGCTCCAGAATCAAACAAAACCATTGCAGGTATTGTGTTGACAGGAAACGTACCGAGTACGATATCCGTAGCATTTTGTGCCTCCTCTTTGGTTACGTGATTCAGATGACCCTTCCTGTGGTTATTGTTGGGATTGAAATTGTTTCGCTTGGGCGCGGAATTGTTGCTGCCGTTGTTCGGCTTTGGGGTTGAATTCCTTGGCTTGGGGCACTGTTTGGCATAGTGCCCTTCTTCTCCACAAGCGTAACAAGTAACGCCGGGGCGATAGGTGAATTCCTTGTCCCTTGCATGAAAATTCTTGATTGGGCGTGAGACATTGGATGAGAATTTGTGTGTCCCACCCTTTTGAAAATCTGTCTTGCTTCGGTGATTGCGAGCATGATTAGTCTGGTCCCTTTTTCGCTTGCGGATGTCTTCCGGACTGCGTCTCTCATTTTCCAGAGTAATGGCTTTGTCTACCAGTGTTTTAAAATCAGGAAAAGTGTGCACGACCAGTTGGCATTTAAGTGCGGGCGCCAGAACCGTCAAGGAACTTCTCCATCTTCTTGATTTCAGTCATGCGCTCTTCATTGGCGTAGCAGGGACAATAGAGTAAATTGACTGTTGTAATCTGACACTGTCATGTTCCTTTGTTTGAGGTCATCGAATTCTCTCTTCTTGATTTTCATAATACTCTTAGGAATGTGTGCACCACGGAAACCTTCCTTGAAATCATCCCAGGTTATGTCATTTTCGTTGGGATGCATGTGCAGAAAATTCTCCCACCACGATGCGGCTTGCTCCTGTGAGATAGTGCGGAGCATACAATACCTTCTCGGGGTCTGAACATTTTGCAATAATTAATTTTCTCTCCATATCTCGAAGCCAGTCCTCGGCTTCAAGAGGTTTGTCAGTGTGAGAAAATGTTTGAGGACGTGTCTTCTGTAGCTCAGATAACTTGGAATGCTGCTGATACTGTCCATGATGATTTCCCATGTTGATGACTTGGTTCATCATTTCCCGATGTTGTTGCTGACTCTGCTCATAAAGGCGGCACATTTGTGAAAGTGCCGATTCACTGCCCTGTTGGTTGACTGTCCCTGAGTGAACTCGTTGCTGGGTGGTGCATCATAATTTTCCTCTGGTGGAATTGGCATGGAGCGAGTCCAAGGACGAGACATTTTTCACTCTGGGGAAATATTTTGTAAAACTCATAAGAAAAGCGGAAAGAGTCGCAAAAACAAATCCATAAATGCATAAAGCTGGCAAATAAAATTAAATAACTCAGCTTACTTAAGAAAAACAAATCGACTTGCGCACGGAGAAGGACTGCTCATTACATATCTTACACGCGGGCGGTAATTATACAATACATCACTCAGGATATGCGTACAAAATCCTGACATGTTATTTAGGCTAGTGCACTTCTCCAGATCCTACATGATGCGCAAACAGGCTACTTCTCACAACCTATGTACATATCTTACAAAGCGGTACATTACATGGCAGCTAGGCGTACTCAGGCAGAAATGTTGACGACCTCCTTTGCCCTGCCGAGGGCGAGGCGTAGCGAGGTTGGGGACTCGACTTCCTCCTCGCTAATGGGCTCCATACGTGTAGTGTTGCGCAAAGTGGACGGAGCGGTTGCCAGGGGCGGAGCAACACGTACAGGAGTGGGCGCGAAGGGTGGTGCAGTGCGCGCTGAAGTGGGTGCAATGACTTGGTTGAATTCTTCGGTAGAAGGCAGGCGACGAGTAGGCGTAAAAGATGCTGAGGACGAGACCAAAGTCAGTGGCGGTGCGATGGGTAGGAGCTCCCTCCTGTTGGCAGCACAGCCATGAACTGAGTCCATGCGGGTAGCTACGAAGTCGTCCACCAGGTTGTCGAAGGCTGCCTCCAGGGCCCGGAGATACTCAATGAGCATCTCAAAAGCCTCGTCTCGTTCTCCTCTGGGGCAGGAGTATGCGTAGTGACAGGTGTAAGGCACATGGCACGGAAGATAACGGTAACGACGAGTCTTCATCACGGGAAGGACATCCCTGAGACGAGCTATCGCCTCACGGGCTGCCATCTGCATAGCATGCCTCTCCGTAGTCATGGCTCTTCCCACGAACCGGAAGCGGCGTAACTCACCACGCCCTCCCTTGAACTGCACCGCGGCCTGGTGCATAGTCAGACTGTCGTTGACTCGGTGCTGGCAGAGTGTGAAGACTGGGCGCACAGATGGCCCCATCGCGACCTGAACGATGAAGGAAAGAAGCTTGACGAACCCATCGGGCACGTTGGCGAAGGTCTGAGACTCGCAGCTGTTGTCGGCCATCTACAAAAGTAGGCAAAAATTCTGCATGGTCAGATCATAAATTTATGCTGACTGACAGAAAATGACTACAATTGCAAAAATATAAATTAGCTCTATCATGCTAATAACCAATTAGCGATCGCACCTAGTGGCTTCCTACAGTCAGCCTGGCTCTGGTACCAAGCTTGTCACGACCGGTTTTCCAATAAAAATATTTATTGAGAAACCAATCTTTTGAGTCCAGTATGAGAGAAATCCTCCTCACTGGTAGACAAATTCTTGATACAATAAGCCAGTAGCATAAAATATATTACAGGGTCGAACTACGGTTGCTCAACCAAATTATTACAAGCACACCAATAATTATACATAATGGCGGACATGACACAGTGGTGTGGAGGCATACTACTGACTCGAGGATAGGGCGGTGGTGGAAAAACACAGCGGGGAGAGAAATACAAGACTCTAAGTCTGTCATCTCATCGAGCGTCGAGGTGAGGCTCGATGAATTTATTTGGTAGCGGAAGCGGATATAAAACAGTGACCAAATCCAGGGTCGCACGAGACTGACTGGGACTCCTCTAGGTGTCGGACTCGCTATCAAACTCTTCATCCATGAGATCGCCTTCGTCAGCATCTGGCCAAATCAACAAGCCAGTGAGTACTTTGAAAGTACTCGCAAGACAGTTCGGACGTAAGATATAACAAATGCATGCATGGATGCGTCATGAATAATTCACCAATGTACATTCAAAAATTAGCATAACAAGGTAAGTAAAAAGGGAAACGGCGGTAGTCCGCCTGAAATCCCAACAGAGCATAAATAACTACCGATCGGGTGTCTGAAGCGACGCCTCGAAAGGTGAACAAATAAATATAAGGAAATGATGCCACAGTCGGGCGTCTTAGCGACACCACATAAAGGGCTTTAAAAGAAATACCACAGTCGGACGTCGGGGCGACATCACAGAAAGGGCTTGAAAAGAAATACCACAGTCGGACGTCGGGGCGACATCACAGAGAGGGCTTGAAAAGAAATACCACAGTCGGACGTCGGGGCGACATCACAGAAAGGGCTTGAAAAGAAATGCCACAATCGGACGTCGGGGCGGCATCACAGAAAGGGCTTGAAAAGAAATGCCACAGTCGGACGTCGAGGCGACATCACAGAAAGGGCTTTTATTCACAAGTAAATATACTCATAATAAACATTTAATCCATGAGAATAAATGGGTTAGTCCATCCACAGGAATAATCATTTAACCGGAATGAGCACTCATGCGAATCACCGGAGTCTCTGCCATCAAAACTGACATTTGATTAGGATAAGATAATACGAATTTGGACATGGAATAGATGATTTGGAGGAATATATGACTCTGCAGAGTTTGTACAAAACTTTTCCCACAGCCAACGGATTTTCGTAGTCACGAAGGACTAGTTCCGTTTACGGTATTTCGGAAGAAAACACAGCTAACCAGTACACACCCATCCTACCTCTCGATGCTAGGAATCACCCTAGACATCGTCCAAGAAAAACTTTTGAGACGGGGAGATCACAATCTCGAATAGCATGAGATCAAATTTATATACGCGCGCTCTAAGGGGTGCCCCCCTCTCGGTCCCAACCGGAAACACCCATGCCCCCTGACCGGATGACTGGCTTTAATCCAGGGCCATGGAACCATCATCACGGCCTCTCCTTTTGGTGTGTACCAGAAAAGCGGTTTGCAACTTACTAAACCATATTCCTTGCGGAAAACATGTGGTAGTACAGGGAAGGAAATGAGAGGAACTGGACCGATACGGTTTGACACTGAAGTCACATAGTCTGGCATAAGACTGGCATGCTACAACACTGCCATCTCACCCATCCTCATGCCAACACATGGCCATTCATACTCACATCCATCCACTTATGGATCATCGAACTCACTTACCTCATTATCGCATAAAATAACGTTCATCGATATGCTTCTCAACATGCCATAAAACTAACTAAATGCAAAACATGCCAAGACACTCATCATATCAAAAGTTCAAACATGCTTGCCTGGTTCAGAGTAGTCGGAGCCTAGCTCGGTGAAGTTCGCGGCTCCGTCACCTCCTTCGGTATCTACGGTATAAAGAAAATATATGCGCTATCGTAAATACCAAGGAGTGCACAAAAAGTATTCCAAATATTTTTCAAATAAATCTGATAAAAAACTAGACAAAATTTTAAAGAGAACAGAAAAAGAATCAATCAAAAATACTTTTCTGTTTAAAAGTTATAAGGGTTTTTGCCCAGGGACTCATCTGTAATGAAACAGAAAGTTTCCAGGGGCTAGCTTATAAAAACAGAAACGCTTCGGCAGAAACTACGCCAGCCCCAAGGGAAAACGTACTTTGCCCGAAGGCGCTTCCAGAAAACGTTTCAATAGAGAGAGCAGAGAGGCTGACGGTGGGGTCCCACTCGTCAGGTTTAAACTTCAAAAAGGGGGGAAACGAAGCTCGTCGGCGCCCGAGAGCCGCGGTGGTCGCCGGCGGCGATCCACAGCGAGGCAGGGGGATCGGAGGGTACCTCCGTGCTCAGGGCGCCATTCCGCGTCGGTTGGTGGTGGTGGTGGTCGCCGGCGAGTACCACGTCGACGGCGAGATTTGCTGCGGCGGACGGCGGCTCGGGTGGTCGAGGAACTCGTCGGAGAGGGCTGCAGAGGTCAAATTGAAGAGGGGGTTAGGCTCCTGGTAGCTAGAGAGGGTAACGGACGGGGTTTGGGCGCCGGAGATGGCCTCACTGGAGTGAATCGTGGTGGAGGCCGAGGCGGATCGGGGCGGCCGGAGTTGGGGGAGGAGACCTCCTTGAGGTCCTCCTAGTGGCCTGATGTGGCGTTGGTGAGGAGTGGTGATGCTGCGTGCACGAGGGTGAGCTCGGGGGCCCTTTTTATAGGTGGCCCGAGGCGGTTGCCGTGAACGGGGATCTCCGGCGAGTGATTACGGCGGTGCCGGGGATGTGCAGTGGGATTAGGGGCTTGGGCTTCGTCGTTGAGGTCCACCGGTCCCATTTAGGTGCTAAACGGGCTGGGATTTGGTGTTATGGGCGAGCTCGACGGAACGGGGGTGGCGCGGCCCGTTGGCGGCAGGGAGCACGTTCCGTGCTTGCCGGCCACGGTGGCGGTGCCACGGGCGTGCGCTGGCACGGCAGGGACACGCGGAGAGCCAAGGGGCTTTGGGCGGCGCTGAACGGCGTTCTGCCGTGGTGTGCCTTCTGTCGGCCGCCACGGGAGGTCCCGACGCCGCAGAAGACGCCGGCAAGGGCGGGCCAGCGCGCCACCGACGCCAGGAAGGCTCCACGCACGCGTGTGAAGCTCCGAACAAGAGGGAGGGGCTACGAGCATCGAGCCAAGCGCACTGTCTACGCATGATAGAAACTGACGGACGAAAACGACACTGAAACTGAATTTTTCTGAATTTTGAACAGCAGCAGTGCATGCAAGGTGTTCGACAGAATGAATTTGGCCTCTGGTGATTTTTCCTTGAGCTGATTTTTGGTGGAGTGGCTTCTCATTGCTCAAGTAGGCTGCCTGATTTTTGGTGGAATTTTTGGAGGAGTGTAGATATGAATTTCATCAAATTTGGCAAATCTGGTCCAAACTTGCAGAGACTGAATTTTAAAAAATTTGAAAAGAGGAGGAGTGGATCAAGATGGTTCTGAGTTATGGGTACAAAGGACTAACCAGGAGAGTTGGTTTGAGGTCAAAACTCAAATGCAAAAGGGTACTTGCTTTGAAAATCACTCAGGCTCCAAATAATTTTCAGAATTGATTTGAGAGGAAAAATAATTAGAATAAAATCCAAAACTTGCTTGGATTAGTTGGGACAGAGAACTTAGGTTGATCACAAGGAGTAGGGGAGGTTTTGGAGGGGTTTTATCACATGGGCAAAAATGCAAAGTCATGGGTGGTTTTCAAGATATGAAAATCCCAAGTTTTTCATAGAGTTTCATTTTAAAAGAAAAAGATTAAACTCCCAAAATAAACTTGAGAGAGAACCAATCAGAGAAGAAGTTTCAAAAGATCAAACACCAAAGTTTGAAAAAAAGAAATCCTTGCCAAAGCAAAATGAAGTTTTTAAGAGGAAGGGTTTTCTGAAAGAAAAATCTAAATGGCCTCTTTTCAAAGAAAACCACAAAGTTTTTGATAAAGACCAAATTAAAATTTTGGAGTGTCACAGCGTGCCTATGATGGAGTGAGGGATTATGGTACTTAGGGAGGTGCATGTCACATAGAGAGAGAGAACAAGGGAGGAGAGTGTTGGATGGGTCTATATGTAGCAAGAGCGAGACATGTGTATATGTGAACCAGGGAGATATAAAGTTTGAGAGACCCGATAAGGCTGAGTGGTGCATTAGATAGCTCAGAGGGGGAAAGAGATATTCCGTCCGCTCGGTAATGCAGTGCATGTAAATTTTTTAGAAGTCGAACTTTGGAAACTTTGATCAAGTTTACGCAAATGTTATTTATATCTACAATACCAAAGATACATCATAAGAAACTACATCTCATGGTGAATCTAATGGTATATGTTTGTCGTTCTAGATGTAAATGTTTTTCTCCACGTACATGATCAAACTTTGTGATGTTTGACTTTTTAATAAATCTATATGCTATGGACCAAAGAGATTGCCTAAGTCGAGAGAGATCAAGTGTGTGTGAAGGAGAATGAGTGAGTGTGCAAAACAGTATGTGTGTGAAAGAGAAACGTGACAACAAACAATAAATTAGAGAGAGAGATTGTTTTTTTGTTTCTTATGCAAACATATCATGCATGCAGCTCCGAGATACAAAAAGCGAGGTGAGGAGATACATGAAGATAGCTAGTGCATGATTGTTTGAAACGGAGAGAGTCACCACTATAGCACATGTCCAATAGAGGTCTGGCCAACAAGGAACAAAGGTCGAGAGGGACACATGGAGAACATGGATGCATGGGGAGGGAGAGAGGGGTGTGTTTGTGATAGAGAGATCCCCTCGAGATCGTGAGGGGACTATATGGGTGTGAGATTGAGGGAGGTGCGCGCACGATAGAAATATGCCCCGAGAGAAATCGAGATAGACCATGCACATGTTTTTGATGGAGAATAAGATTAGCTAGTCATATACATATAGGGGGGACTGCGTGTGCCTACAATTGAGTGAGAGACCATCATACTTGGCTATGCATGAGATTGTGTGTGTGTGCGTGTGAGATGGAGAGAGAACGAGGGAGAGAGATAGAGTTTTAGACGTGTCTATCGAGTGCGAGTGAGATATGCATGTGTATGTGTGACCCAGGTAGATGGAGAGTTTGAGAGAGAGAGGGAAGAGCTTCGAGACGACAGAGTGGTGCGTGAGAGAGTTACGGGCAACGAGCCAAGGAATTTGTGTGCGTACGATGAGTGCACCCAAGATATTTAGCTTGGACTAGAGAATCATACATAGTGTGCGAGAGAGACCTATAGATGGAGTGTATATGCATGCGAACTAGAAGGACCCCCCCCCACACACACACAAAGAGAGAGAGAGAGAGATGGAGAGAGAGGGACAGGGACGAACAAGGTTTGTGTGTTGGATGCATGCGACATAATTGAAGATTGTCGGCGAGAGAGAGAGGGAGAGAGAGCAGTAGTCCGGGAGAGGGGGAGTTCACGTTTTATGCATCAAAGACTGATATAAACCATGTTTCGATATAAACTTGCATTCAAATATTTAAATTCGACAACATGTTGTCTGCAATCCACACATGAACGGAGATATGCGTATATCAAACAAGTTCATTAATTTGACTTTCAACATGTTCATGGAGTACTATAATACTGTACAACATGCTACTCGATCGAGGTGTTTAATTTTGGATTTAGTTCACTATTTTGACCTGGTGAACGAGCTATTTCATTGAATCGAGATATTTCATTTTGGGTTTGATTCCCGTTTTTGAATGGGTCAAATATTTGTCATATAGTAAATTGCTAGCAATGAGCATGTAAAAACACATTACTCCCAGGCATCATCTCTCCATCTAAAAAAGAACTGACAAGATAATATTTCAAAATTTGATTCGAACCAACTTGGTAAGGTAGACGTGGATGCTCATTCTCCCAAAATTTGAATGAACCGTTAAACACCCTCTGCTCGGTGGAATTCGCCCGAGAAAATAAATGGGAGATGCGAAATTACCAGCCTATGTGGGACACACATCAATTGGCCCGTTGTGCATCGAGGGTAGTTTCGTAACTTCATCCAAGCGCGCCTTCTCCTCGGCCAAAATGAGATGTGCCGAATAATCTATAAACCACGGTCGGCAAAACACCCTCTCCTCGCCCAAAATAGCTCGCGCCCACTATTTCAAAACACGCTCTCCTCACCCGAAATCGCTCGCGCCCACTATATTTCAAAACACACCCTCCTCGCCCAAAATCGCTCGCGCCCACTACTTGGGGAGAACTGTACCCCCCCCACACACATTACAGACAAATGCGTCCATAAGACATGGTTCCACTCCCCTCCCAATTCCCTCCCCTTTCATACATTGTGGGCGCCAAATCACCTTCTCCCCAGAAGCTCCCTTCTCCCGAGCCGCGAAACCTCATCCCCTCCTCCATGGCGCCCCCATCGCACCAAATTCACAGCCGCCCTCCTCCCTAATGCTAGAGACGCTGTCCATTTGCCTTCATGCACTGGGCCATGTGCCTCTTACTCCATGCTGCTGGAGCTGCCTCGACGACGGCTACATGAACCGTACCGGAGCCTATTGACCCCTGCCATTGTTCACGGCACCGGAGCGGCTCCAACTTCGGATCCGTCCGGAGCCCCGATGCTACTTTCCCGTAGAAATCGACCGTTGCGACATCTCTGCTTCCCTGCCGCCAGTCGCCACCACAACCGCGCCGGCCTCACCTACTCGGCAGCTGGAGCTGCCTACTTCACTGTGTCGCCAGATAGGTCGCACCCTCATCTCAAATCACTTTATTTAGGCGCCAGTTGCCAGAATTTTTATTCTAGGCCAATCAATTCCCAATGGGAAGCAGCACCCCTCAAGGCAGCGAAGCTCCTAGGCTGCCAGTTGGCTCGTGTCTAATGTAAGGGTGCAGGGCGCAAGTTCATCGCGGAAGCAGAGCTTAGATGGCTATCTTAGAGTTGTGTGGGTTGAAGGTACTGCCGCCGCCGGATCTGGATGATGGTGAGTCTTTGTGGATTGTCCCGGGGGCGGCGCAACCACGGCAGTGCGGTGGGGCAGGGAGCGGGGTTTTGGTCAGGGCCATGAACGGCAGAGGCAGGCTGCTCTGCCGTTGGTTGCTGGCTCTTTGGGGAAGATTCCAAACAGTGTCATCCAGGAGGCACATGACGGCCATCAAGCCATCCGGCGTAGATCGGTCAGTACCAAAATAAAAGAAAATCATGTGACCCCAATTTAGTCTTAAGTCAACAGACATGTGACCACTCTCGTACCTTGCTGTTGATCTCTTAGGGTATTTCTTTAGATCAAAGAGATGTGTCGTTCTTAACATTACGCGTTTTCTGCATCTTCAGCCACACCGTGTTCCGACTCACCGGAGCTGCTCCAACAAGGGAATCATACACCAGAAGGGAGACATAGTCCCCACTCAACAGTTCCCTGCATCAAATGTGTGTGCCCGACATGGACAACCAAAACAACTGTAGGGCCATCGACAAGTTAGCACATGATGCTCGCTCCTATGGATGGCGGCTGATACGTTTCCAACGTATCTATAATTTTTTTATTATTCCATGCTGTTATATTACCCGTTTTGCATGTTTATGGGCTTTACTTTACACTTTTATATCATTTTTGGGACTAACCTATTAACCGGAGGTCCTTCCAAAATTGTTGTTTTCTTGCCTATTTCAGTGTTTCGAGGAAAAGGAATATCAAACAGAGTCCAAACCGAATGAAACCTTCGGGAGAGTTATTTTGGAATGGAAGCAATCCAGGAGACTTGGAGTGCATGTAAGGGAAGCAACGAGGAATCCACGAGGCAGGGAGGCGCGCTCTACCCCTCTGGGCGTGCCCCCCACCCTCGTGGGCCCCTCATGGCTCCCCTGACCGACATCTTTCGCCTATATATGACCATATACCCTAAAAACATCAGGGAGCACAATAGAATGGGAGTTCCGGCGCCGCAAGACTCTATAGCCACCAAAAACCTCTCGGGAGCCCGTTCCGGCACCCTGCCGGAGGGGGGGTCCCTCACTGGTGGCTACCTTCATTATCCCGGCGCTCTCCATGACGAGGAGGGAGTAGTTCACCCTCGGGGCTGAGGGTATGTACCAGTAGCTATGTGTTTGATCTCTCTCTCTCTCGTGCTCTTGATTTGGCACGATCTTGATGTATCGCGAGATTTGCTATTATAGTTGGCTCTTATGATGTTTCTCCCCCTCTAATCTCTTGTGATGAATTGAGTTTTCCCCTTGAAGTTGTCTTGTCGGACTGAGTCTTTAAGGATTTGAGAACACTTGATGTATGTCTTGCCGTGCTTATTTGCGGTGACAATGGGATATTCACGTGATCTACTTGACGTATGTTTTGGTGATCAACTTGCGGGTTCAATGAACTTATGCATAGGGGTTGGCACACGTTTTCGTCTTGACTCTCCGGTAGAAACTTTGGGGCACTCTTTGAAGTACTTTGTGTTGGTTGAATAGATGAATCTGAGATTGTGTGATGCATATCGTATAATCATGCCCACAGATACTTGAGGTGACATTGGAGTATCTAGGTGACATTAGTGTTTCTGTTGATTTGTGTCTAGAAGAAGAAGTCTATAAAATATTTGGTACTAAATCTTTGAATGATGAACATGATTGCAATATTGTTAGTATGAACTCTTTGAATATCCATAGTACTAATGATGATTGCACTAGTTATGATGAGAATGTTTGGTACTAATGCTAGTCGATTATTGTTCCCATAAGTTGTTTGCTCACAAAATCTCCATGCACAGGAAGTGGGTTAGACTTAAATGTGCTAGTCATATGGTTCATGATGCTCTCTTTATGTTTCAATTCTTATCTTTTGTGTGAGCATCATTGGCATCATCATGCCTAGCTAGAAAGGCATTAAAGAAATGCGCTTGTTGGGAGACAACCCAATATTTACCCTTACTATTTTTGTGTGTCCACATGATTATGCTACTGTAGTAATCATGTTTTATAGGTTTTTGTCAGGACCCCGATCCTAAGTCACACCGATCTAGCAGGTAACACATCATATCACTTTGCGGCCTCATGCACGGTATTCCCACGGGTGCCACCTTACCTGGCCCGGGACCGTTTGCGCCTTTTTGCTCACGTATATGATAGTGCCGCTAGCATCCATATGAGAAAGAACCCGGGCTGACACGGCTAGTCGTGAACCCAAAGTGGCACTAACTTACAAGGACAGGCATACATGACCCAACAACGAACGTGTCGATCATCAGCGAGTGAATCCGGGCTGTAGCAACTGGGTTAGCAGGACTCCGGTAAATCAGGCTGTAGCAGGCTAACAGAACTCCGGTAGACACCGCATGACATTTCCCCGAAGGGACAGACACATGAACGAAGAAGGACACATGCCGGCTAGCCTAAGTGTTTCGGAGCAGTAGCAAGCTACCAGGGCTCAGTGGAAGCACTAGGAGACATTTCCCGGTAAGAGAGGCTACCAAGGATAAACAACTAGATAGTCAGATCCCACACATACCAAGCATTTCAATAACATACACACAATATGCTCGATATGTGCAAATACAACATGGCATCACAACATGACTCTACGACTCAAGTATTTACTCAATAGGCTTCGAGGAGCCAAGTACTACAAACATGGGTCTCATGACCCAACACTCAGAGCATACAAGTCAAAACACACACGAAAGCTTAACATGTCTGAGTACAGACATCTACAAATGGAAAAGGCTGAGAGGCCTGTCTATCTACCAGATCCTGCTGAGGGCACAAGATCGTAGCTGAGGTAACAAGCTAAACGTCGAAGTCCACGCGGAACTACTAGCGAGACTGAAGTCTCTCTGCAAAAACATAAATTAAGCAACGTGAGTACAAATGTACCCAGCAAGACTTACATCAGATCTAACTACATATGCATCATTATCAACAAGGGGATGGTGGGGTTTAACTGCACCAAGCCCGCTTTGACTCGGTGGCTATCCTAAACTACGACTGCAAGTAACTCTTTTGAGGTGGCGCACACGAGTCCACATATTCACCATATCAATACACCACTATGGATCTGCTCCCATCTCCCTACGAGAGCGGCATCCATAGCACTCACGCTTATCTTGCGTATTTTAGAGTATCCACTTTCACTTGTCTATGAACTGTACAGGCAACCCAGAAGTCCTTTACCGCGGACACGGCTATTCGAATAGATCATATTAACCCTGCAGGGGTGTACTTCTTCACACACGCTCTCGCCACTTACCGCCATGTACACGTCATGTATCTCGGCAACCTTCAAGCGGAAGCCTGGCGAGGGTGTCGGCCACGACCTAACTAACCACACAAGTCTCTCGTCCAGGTTTATCGCCTATTCGGGTTCCATCCGCAAGGAGATTCGGCCGGGGTGTCGCTCACGGCCCCAAACGATGTGAGCAGGGTTCCCAAGCCCACCATCCGGGTGCCACTTGGTACACCGTGCCATTGTGCCTAGTCTGTCCCAAGCCCACCTGTACCGGGTGCCACTTGATAGACTACTAACACTACCTACAAACACCAGAAACTAGTTGCAACTCCTGGACAGAGATCGAGTTGATTAATAAGTCGAGAGAGTCAATTAAGGATCCCAATGTGTGGTAGTAGTTGTTCATGGATCACAAACACAGAACTCAGTTCCCGAGGACGGCTGCAATGAGACAACCCACCATGTACTCCTACATGGCCTCTCACCGCTACCTTTACCAAATCGTGTTCACACACTTAGCTCACACATAGTAGGACATGTTCACACACCTCTGATTCATCCCCGATGAATCAGACCTGACTCAACTCTAAGCAGTAGCAGGCATGAAAACAAGCATGAATGAGTAGGCACAACAGGGCTCAAACAACTCCTACTCATGCTAATGGGTTTCATCTATTTACTGTGGCAATGACAGGTCATGCGGAGGATAAGGGGTTCAGCTACCGCAGCAAGTAACAGATGAATCGGTGTTGTCCTAATGTAGTAAAAGAGAGCAGGAGCGAGAGAGTAGGATGGTATCAGAATGAACAAGGGGGTTTTGCTTGCCTGGCACTTGTGAAGATAGCATTGAGTCTTCATCAGTGTCAACGATCACAACGTTGGAACATCGTCTACCGAGAGGGGACAAGCACCAACAAACAAAGAAGAAACACAATCAATGCAATGCCCAATATGATGCATGATCATGACATGGCAATATGCTGTGGTTTGGGCTAATGCAACTAGCAACAAGTTAAATGAAGTTGGTTTGAACCCTAAGTTCAAATCCAAACTCCATATGTGAAATTCAAATGTCATTTATATGATTTGTACTAAACAACAGCCATAAGTTGTTCTAACATGCATGAAAATGGTACAGATGGATAGATTGGATTTTTCTGATAAATTTTCATATATAATTTATCTCATTTGGAGTTACGGTTGAATTTATATGAATTTTAGAAGGTTTGGGCATTTTCTGGAATTTCCTGAATTATTTTAAATCCAGAAAATTATTAACTGCGTCAGCGTTGCGTCACTGTGACGTCAGCAGGGTCAACAGGGTCAAACCTGACGGTTGGGACCCACATGTCATTGGCTCACTGTTAACTGGGGATTACCCCCATGTTGACTGAGATTTGACCCACCGCGGGGTACGCACGTCAGCGTCTGCTAGGGCGTTAGTTAGTGCTAACGCTGGGGTTAACCAGCGGCTAACCGGTGACGCTAATCCGGCGCGGCGGCGACCGCCGGCCGACGTTTCCGGCCATGGCTGGACGCACCGAGGGTACGGGAGGCAAGCTCGTGCTCTCCCGCATCCAGGGGAGGTGTCAGAAGGTCGTGGGGTGGCCTGGTTCGCCGATGGCGAGCACTTTGGCGTCCACCGGAGTTCGGTGTGTGCGGCAGCTGCGGCTAGAGCATGTGGCGGAGCAAGTTAAGCAGTGGGACAACAGATACAGACCAGAAGGAGCACAACCATGTGCTCAGACGCAAGCTTTGGGTGCCCTGGCCACGGCGGCAAGGAGCCACGGCGGCGACGAGCTTCGGTTGTGGTGGGGCGGCAAGCTGGAGGATGGGAATGGAGGGGGAGAGCAAGGAGGAAGGAGCAGGAGCTCACAGCGGTCTAGAAGAGAAGCTCAGGAGCCTCGGGGAGGCAAAGAGGCGAGCGTGGGGTCGCCGGCGATCTCGGAGGGTGGAGGTCGAAGAAGGGATCGATGGCGTCGTCTTGAGGCTCGTCCGCTCGAGTCCGTTGGTGGAGGTTACCAGCGTGAGGAGGCGGAGCTGTTGGACTCTCTAGCAGGGCGGAACGACGGCGGTGGCTGCGGTGGTAGTGGACGGCGGCGACGGTCGTGCTTGGTGGCTGTGCGTGAAAGAACAGAGGAGGGGAGAGCGCTCGAGGGAGAGAGAGGATGAGGACTAGGGCGTCGCGCTAGCGTGGAGAGAAAGCCCGAGGCCTTGCCACCGCGAAGCAGGAGGTGGCCGCGGCTCAGCTGTGCGCGCGCCACGCACGATGCCAGAAGGCATGGGGAAGACGACGCGCGAGGAGGTGGGCTGGGCTGGCCAACCGGGCCGGCCAGGTGGGCTTTCGTGGGCGCCAGGTAAGTTCCAGGTGATCCTCTGTTCTTTTCCTATTATTTCCATTTTCTATTTTCTGTAATTGTGTTTGGCTTTAATAAAAATGCCAGGGCATTTCCAAAAATCATGAAACTGCTCAATGTCACTGTTTGGAATATTTCCAACAGCAAACATTTCAGTTTGTGATTATTTGAGCACTTAAAATATTATTTAGCAATTAAATGCCCAAATGCAAATACCATATGATTTAATTCAAAAATCCAAAATGGCCTAGAAAAATGTGCACCATTTTTGGGAGAGGTTCTAGACCAATCCAAAAATAATGAACTTTTCTGAAGAGCATTTTGGGTTCATTGAGATTTTTTTTAAGTTGAACCTGGTATTTTTCAGGGGGGGTGCTGGGGTTTGATCAGTCCCCATTTCAAGTTCATTTGAAAAGTTAAACATGATGCACACATGAAGGGCTAGTCTAGTGCATACCAAAACTAGGGATGTGACAGCTCACCCCCACTAAACAAGAATCTCGTCCCGAGATTCAAGCATAGGGTAAGATGGAAGGGGAAACACAAACTAATACAATCTTCACGATCCAGGTTGCACTTCATAAGAACGTTGATTCGATCACCATCATTGTCTCGACGTCTTGCTCTAAGAACTTCAACTAACATGACAACGAGAGGAAAAGAAAGACTCTAGAAGGATCGATCTTATCGAAGGTCAAACAACTTAGGATCAACTCACGGAATGAGACATAGAAACATATCTCGAGCTGAGACACGAAGCACCCATCTAGATGGATGGAGTGGAGCAGATGACGAGGGTTCACTAAGTAGACAACAACCCCACACTTAAAAGATGGTGATTGGTTGTCAACGTAGCGAGGAGTTGAGTTGCCATGATACCATATCGAGACACCTTAGGGATGGTGACTCGTAGATATAGCCCCTTAAGTGGCAAAAAGAATTACCTTTGATTCAGAGATCATTGAAACTCTTTATACCAGCTTAAGGCAAATCACAATCGATCATTTGGAGGAGTTCGGTAGAATAACATACTCGGACTAGAACGGATGTGGACTACCTTGCTGAAGACAACGCAAGGGATGATTTTGCTTGCGCGTGCTCTCAAGAACTTGAGCAATCCCATATTCATCAAGGTATTACCAATATCTGTGTCAAGGATCCTGGCAACACAATGTACTACCATGATAAATGCTGGTGGAGGATGCAGATGCAAAGGAAGATAACACCTTCTCAGATTTCACCTCGGCGGGGCCAAGGGGACAAAATCTGGATGATCGACCGAGAGACATTTAGCACTCTGCTTCTAATGTTCTCCTTGATGTGCTAGCGCAACCCATTTGTTAAACTGGGTTGATATCTAGGACATCAAGTAAAGGTCGGACTTTGGGAACACAAAAATCATAAGGAATAACTACGGAAGTAAATCCATAAGAAATCCTCAAGGGGAGGTGGCCAACTTATTCAATCAAGATACTACAATAATAGGTCTTCCGACTGGGTGTGTTGGCCACGACATCCACTTAACTGGTTACAGAGAGACCATTATTATAGTTCTTGGGAAATGTTCCAACCATCGTATCTGCCTGAGATTCAGATCTGGTTGGTGTTAGGATATTCCAGAATCATCGAGTCTAGGAGGAAAAATGAAAGTTTGCAACACAAATCGACGAGATGAGGTTGCGAGATTCTCGGGAAATGAACTACGATAGCAAGCTCCAAAACAAGAGCTAGTTCTACTACACACGTGTGAACATGCTGTCCCAGACAAACATGATCACATGGTAGTCTTACAATAAAACACTATCGAGTTCTGGTAGGGAACCCTCATCGGGGATATCGAAGTCTTGTGCATTACCATGGATTAGCACTTAACTCCTTTTCCTTGAACAAGTCAATCAGTGGCTTGGTGTGCTAAGGATACATATAGAATGGAGGTTGCAAGTCTCCAAACCACAGAATACTTCGCATGTATGCATGACTGATTTGGAATGATTCCAAAGGAAGCAACATTGACTTTCTCGAAGTAATGGCGACAACTTGCATCAAATGCACATGAGTTAGAGGAAATCACTTCTTTCGTCCGGTCATATGCTTCATGAACAGGTTATGAAGATAATGGTTATAAAAGTTTCCAATACTAGCTAGATGTTCAACACGATTTATGGAGCAGATAAAAATATTGCTGATGGGCTCAACAACAATTCATCCAGGTTTTCATATAAATGGAATTCCATAATTAAGTGAACATGGTGATAGCATTGGTCAGACCCAAAGAATATAATGGTGTATGCTCGAGGAATCAACCACGAGTAAGACAACATTACGAATATCGTGGGCTCCGATTTGATTTGATGATAGCCCACACTCAAATCAAGATTTTGACAAGGCAATAGATCCAACAACTGATCACAGGGACCAATCGATGAAGATATCATCTTTCTTCAACGCACACTACACAAGAATATCCCTTTGGAGCGAACTAAGTTAGGCAAGCTTTTATCTTCCTACTCTCCAAGTTGTTGTTCAGCTTAACCAACTAGCTCAGGGGTATCCAACACAGATTCTTGGAGAAGGGGGTGGTTTATAAGAAACCAACTTGATCACGAACTCAACATAGCGGTCAGGTGACAACCTGGTGATACTTCCGAGAAGATATTCGGAAAATCACGAACCACCGATATGCTATTAAGCTCGAGAGCAGTCTTGCTTTTCAGGGCAAGATGATATGATCAAAAGAGCGAGGATTCGAAATAATCCTGACTCATCGATCAAAGAGTGCACCAGGAAAATGGACTAGGTAGCACAATCTATCTTAGAATGATGATCCAAAAACCAACACACTAAGAATAAAATTATTGTCCTTTAACTACCAAGCAATGGGGTTGCTAGAAGTATTGATTTCACACATCACGGTTCACTTGTCGAAATTCCGCTTGCAACAACACGGAAGCCGAGAAATGAATAATGAGGGCGAGAAGTATTACTGTATCAAGAGTTCATAGAATGGTGTGCAATTCCCATGATATTCTTGATATAAAGATGGTAATACTCCAAGGTAGAATAGAACAAGAGCTAGATTAGCATTTTGATCTGGAGAACACAACTGCTTTAACCCAATCCTAGATATGGATGAGGTACTGGAGTTTGTTTCTCCTAGTCACTCTGGAATAGAATGGCTTAACGGACCACAAGAATAACAAGCATCGATGAACACGAGCCACAACTACTCTTGACTATCAATTGATAGATGGGGTCAAAATACACCTAAAGAGGGACAACTCAAAGGAACATACGATTTTCTGAGTCATGGATGCATAGATTAGTATGTCGAGCAAAGTTCAACATTTCTTCCGGATAACCCATGCAGAAAGGTAGAACTGGGAGAGTCACAACATAGAATCGAGAACTCATCAAGAGCACACTGGTCGTGATCTTTCGGTTCAACGAGGAACTTCTGCCATAAGCAGTTCATGGTATTTGGAAGAAGGATATACCACAAACCTCGAGGAACAATGCAAAGATTACTAATATCCTAAAGGAACTAGCAAACACTATCAACATCAAGTATGTAAGGTGAATCTCGGGTTCATAACCCAGGAGTGGAATACCTACTAACTAAATGGCATCACGGGATGCTTTCGAGAGTAATGGCCAGAATCATCACACTGAGATACAAAGCATTGCTAGATTACCGAGGTGATACTCTAGACACCTAGGGTCATAATAATAACTCCAACATAAATGTCGAGGCAATAGAGTACCTCAACTCACCGATTTGTGTGATTAACCTGGCATAGAAGAAAATCGAAACCAGAGGGAAAGGATTTTGCAAGTGCATCAGATTGTTTAGAAACCTGGGATGACTCGGGAAGCATAATGGCTGTAAATGCTCAAAATGATTTGAGACATCCTACAAAATGGTGGCATAACCGCTCAATCATCATAATATCAAGGTTCTGAGATCAACTATGAACATACAGAAGATAGTAGGAACTTAACTCAAGCTTAGAACCATCAATCCTATAGGACTATGGATTAGTAAGACATGATCCTGATAAAAAGAAGAGAAAGCCTAGTTCCTTAACCCCGTAGGAAAGATAAGATGACTTGGATCAGAAGGGCATAAGGTATAAGGAGTAAAAAGAGCCTTACGTTCCATCCCACAATCAATTCCCTTATATAACTAAGGAATTTCTAGACTCAACTTTGACCAGTTTGGCTTGGTAATCCTATAGGCAGTCAAGCTCTAATACCAAAGCTGTCAGGACCCTGATCCTAAGTCACACCGATCTAGCATGTAACACATCATATCACTTTGCGGCCTCACGCACGGTATTCCCATGGGTGCCACCTTACCTGGCCCGGGACTGTTTGCGCCTTTTGGCTCACGTATATGATAGTGCCGCTAGCATCCATATGACAAAGAACCCGGGCTGACATGGCTAGTCGTGAACCCAAAGTGGCACTAACTTACAGGGACAGGCATACATGACCCAACAACGAACGTGTCGGTCATCAGCGAGTGAATCCAGGCTATAGCAACTGGGTTAGCAGGACTCCGGTAAACCGGGCTGTAGCAGGCTAACAGGACTCCGATAGACACCGCGTGACATTTCCCCGAAGGGACAGACACAGGAATGAAGAAGGACACATGCCGGCCAGCCTAAGTGTTCCGGAGCAGTAGTAAGCTACCAGGGCTCAGTGGAAGCACTAGGAGACATTTCCCGGTAAGAGAGGCTACCAAGGATAAACAACTAGATAGTCAGATCCCACACATACCAAGCATTTCAATAACATACACACAATATGCTCGATACGTGCAAATACAACATGGCATCACAACATGACTCTATGACTCAAGTATTTATTCAATAGGCTTCGAGGAGCCAAGTATTACAAACATGGGTCTCATGACCCAACACTCAGAGCATACAAGTCAAAACAGACATGGAAGCTTAACATGTCTGAGTACAGACATCTACAAATGGAAAAGGCTGAGAGGCCTGTCTATCTACCAGATCCTGCCGAGGGCACAAGATCGTAGCTGAGGTAAAAAGCTAAACGTCGAAGTCCACGCGGAACTACTAGCGAGACTGAAGTCTCTCTGCAAAAACATAAATTAAGCAACGTGAGTACAAATGTACCCAGCAAGACTTACATCAGATCTAACTACATATGCATCATTATCAACAAGGGGATCGTGGGGTTTAACTGCATCAAGCCAGCTTTGACTCGGTGGCTATCCTAAACTACGACTACAAGTAACTCTTTTGAGGTGGCCCACACGAGTCCACATATTCACCATATCAATACACCACTATGGATCCGCTCCCGTCTCCCTACGAGAACGCCATCCATAGCACTCACGCTTATCTTGCGTATTTTAGAGTATCCACTTTCACTTGTCTATGAACTCTACGGGCAACCCAGAAGTCCTTTACCGCAGACACGGCTATTCGAATAGATCATATTAACCCTGCAGGGGTGTACTTCTTCACACACGCTCTCGCCACTTACCGCCATGTACACGTCATGTATCTCGGCAACCTTCAAGCGGAAGCCTGGCGAGGGTGTCGGCCACGACCTGACTAACCACACAAGTCTCTCCTCTAGGTTTATCGCCTATTCGGGTTCCATCCGCAAGGAGATCCGGCCGGGGTGTCGCTCATGGCCCCAAATGATGTGAGAAGGGTTCCCAAGCCCACCATCCGGGTGCCACTTGGTACACCGTGCCATTGTGCCTAGTCTGTCCCAAGCCCACCTGTACCGGGTGCCACTTGGTAGACTACTAACACTACCTACAAACACCAGAAACTAGTTGCAACTCCTGGACAGAGATCGAGTTGATTAATAAGTTGAGAGAGTCAATTAAGGATCCCAATGTGTGGTAGTAGCTGTTCATGGATCACAAACACAGAACTCAGTTCCTGAGGACGGCTGCAATGAGACAACCCACCATGTTCTCCTACATGGCCTCTCACCGCTACCTTTACCAAATCATGTTCACACACTTAGCTCACACACAGTAGGACATGTTCACACACCTCTGATTCATCCCTGATGAATCAGACCTGACTCAACTCTAAGCAGTAGCAGGCATGACAACAAGCATGAATGAGTAGGCACAACAGGGCTCAAACAACTCCTACTCATGCTAGTGGGTTTCATATATTTACTATGGCAATGACAGGTCATGCAGAGGATAAGGGGTTCAGCTACCGCAGCAAGTAATAGATGAATCAGTGTTGTCCTAATGCAGTAAAAGAGAGCAGGAGCGAGAGAGTAGGATTCTATCGGAATGAACAAGGGGGTTTTGCTTGCCTGGCACTTCTGAAGATTGCATTGAGTCTTCATCAGTGTCAACGATCACAACGTCGGAACATCGTCTACCGAGAGGGGACAAGCACCGATAAACAAAGAAGAAACACAATCAATGCAATTCCCAATATGATGCATGATCATGACTTGGCAATATGCTGTGGTTTGGGCTAATGCAACTAGCAGCAAGTTAAATGAAGGTTGTTTGAACCCTAAGTTCAAATCCAAACTCCATATGTGAAATTCAAATGTCATTTATATGATTTGTACTAAATAGCATACATAAGTTGTTCTAACATGCATGAAAATGGTACAGATGGATAGATTTGATTTTTCTGATAAATTTTCATATATAATTTATCTCATTTGGAGTTACCGTTGAATTTATATGAATTTTAGAAGTTTTGGGCATTTTCTGGAATTTTCTGAATTATTTTAAATCCAGAAAATTATTAACTGCGCCAGCGTTGCGTCACTGTGACGTCAGCAGGGTCAACAGGGTCAAACCTGACGGTTGGGACCCACATGTCATTGGCTCACTGTTAACTAGGGATTACCCCCGTGTTGACTGGGATTTGACCCACCGCGGGGCCCGCACATCAGCGTCTGCTAGGGAGTTAGTTAGTGCTAACGCTGGGGTTAACCAGCGGCTAACCAGGGATGCTAATCCGGCGCGGCGGCGACCGCCGGCCGGCCGTTTCTGGCCACGGCTGGACGCACCGAGGGCACGGGAGGCAAGCTCGTGCTCTCCCGCATCCAGGGGAGGTGTCAGAAGGTCGCGGGGTGGCCTGGTTCGCCGACCACGAGCACTTTGGCGGCCGCCGGAGTTCGGTGTGTGCGGCAGCTGCGGCTAGAGCATGTGGTGGAGCATGTTAAGCAGGGGGATGGCAGATATGGACCAGAAGGAGCACAACCATGTTCTCCGACGCAAGCTTTGGGTGCCCTGGCAACGGCGGCGAGGAGCCACGGCGGCGACGAGCTTCGGTTGCGGTGGGGCGGCAAGCTGGAGGACGGGAACGGAGGGGGAGAGCAAGGAGGAAGGAGCAGGAGCTCACAGCGGTCCAGAAGAGCAGCTCAGGAGCCTCGGGGAGGCAACGAGGCGAGCGTGGGGTCGCCGGCGATCTTGGCGGGTGGAGGTCGAAGAAGGGATCGATGGCGTCGTCTTGAGGCTCGTCCGCTCGAGTCCATTGGTGGAGGTTACCAGCATTAGGAGGCGGAGCTGTTGGACTCTCTAGCAGGGCGAAACGACGGCGGTGGCTGCGGTGGTAGTGGACGGCGGCGACGGCCGTCCTCGGTGGCTGCGCGTGAAAGAACAGAGGAGGAGAGAGCGCTCAAGGGAGAGAGAGGATGTGGACCAGGGTGTCGCGCTGGCGTGGAGAGAAAGCCCGAGGCCTTGCCACCGCGAAGCAGGAGATGGCCGCGGCTCGGCTATGCGCGTGCCACGCACGATGCCAGAAGGCATGGGGAAGATGACGTGCGAGGAGGTGGGCTGGGCTGGCCAACCGGGCCGGCCAGGTGGGCTTTGGTGGGCACCAGGTAAGTTCCAGGTGAGCCTCTGTTCTTTTCCTATTATTTCCATTTTCTATTTTCTGTAATTTTGTTTGGCTTTAATAAAAATGCCAAGGCATTTCCAAAAATCATGAAACTGCTCAATGTCACTGTTTGGAATATTTCCAACAGCAACATTTCAGTTTGTGATTATTTGAGCATTTAAAATATTATTTAGCAATTAAATGCCCAAATGCAAATACCATATGATTTAATTCAAAAATCCAAAATGGCCTAGAAAAATGTGCACCATTTTTGGGAGAGGTTCTAGACCAATCCAAAAATAATGAACTTTTCTGAAGAGCATTTTGGGTTCATTGACAATATTTTTAAGTTGAACCTGGTATTTTCAGGGGGGAGGGGTGCTGGGGTTTGACCAGTCCCCATTTCAAGTTCATTTGAAAAGTTAAACATGATGCACACATGAAGGGCTAGTCTAGTGCATACCAGAAGTAGGGATGTGACAGTTTTGTTTCAATAAAGTGCCAAGTAAGACCTTTTGTTTTATAGCTTATTGGGTGTGTTGATCCTGCTGAAAATCAGAAACTTTTGCACCCAGTAAATGAGTTTTGATAATTCACAGAAACGAGATTTTGATCTGATTCGTTTTGCTCTGGATTGGCACACAAATTTGTCAGGTTTTCCTAATTTTGTAGATTTTTAGAGTTACATAAGTATTCGAATGACACAGATTACTACGGACTGTTCTGTTTTTGACAGATTCTGTTTTCTATGTGTTGTTTGCTTATTTTGATAAATCTATGAGTAGTACCGGAGGGTATGAACCATAGAGAAGTTGGAATACAGTAGATACTACACCAATATGAATTTAGAATGAGTTCATAACAGTACCTAAGTGGTGATTTATTTTCTTATAATAACGGAGCTCATAGGATTTTCTGTTGAGTTTTGTTTTGTGAAGTTTTCAAGTTTTGGGTAACGATTCGATGGACTATGGAATAAGGAGTGGAAAGAGCCAAAGCTTGGGGATGCCCAAGGCACCCCAAGGTAATATTCAAGGACAACCAAGAGCCTAAGCTTGGGGATGCCCTAGAAGGCATCCCCCCTTTCGTCTTCGTCCATCGGTAACTTTACTTGGAGCTATATTCTTATTCACCATGATACGTCTCTGTCGTATCTACTTTTCCAAACACTTTTGCCCTTGTTTTGGACTCTAACTTGCATGAATTGAATGAAACTAACCCGGACTGATGCTGTTTTCAGCAGATCTTCCATGGTGTTATTTTTGTGCAGAAACAAAAGTTCTCGGAATGACCTGAAAATCCACGGAGATTATTTTTGGAAAATATAAAAAATACTGGCCAAAGAATCAAGGCCAGGGGGCTCACACCCTGTCCATGAGGGTGGGAGGCGCGCCCCCTCCCATAGGACGCGCACCCTGCCTCGTGGGCCCCTGGATGTCCACCGACCTCAACTCCAACTCCATATATTCCCTTTCGAGGAGAAAAAAATCAAAGACAAAGTTTCATCGCGTTTTACGATACGAAGCCGCCGCCAAGCCCTAATCTCTCTCGGGAGGGCTGATCTAGAGTCCGTTCGGGGCTCCAGAGAGGGGGATTCGTTGTCGTCGTCATCATCAACCATCCTCCATCGCCAATTTCATGATGCTCACCGACGTGCGTGAGTAATTCCATCGTAGGCTTGCTGGATGGTGATGGGTTGGATGAGATTTACCATGTAATCAAGTTAGTTTTGTTAGGGTTTGATCCCTAGTATCCACTAGGTTCTGAGATTGATGTTGCTATGACTTTGCTATGCTTAATGCTTGTCACTAGGGCCCGAGTTCCATGATTTCAGATCTGAACCTATTATGTTTTCACGAATATATATGAGTTCTTGATCCTATCTTGCAAGTGTATATTCACCTATTATGTGTTATGATCCGACAACCCTGAAGTGACAATAATCGGGATACTTCTCCGTGATGACCATAGTTTGAGGAGTTCATGTATTCACTAAGTTCTAATGCTTTGGTCCGGTGCTCTATTAAAAGGAGACCTTAATATCTCTTAGTTTCCATTAGGACCCCGCTGGCATGGGAGGGTAGGAGAAAAGATGCCATGCAAGTTCTTTTCCATAAGCATGTATGACTATATTCGGAATACATGCCTACATTACATTGATGAACTCGAGCTAGTTCTGTGTCACCCTATGTTATAACTATTACATGAGGAATCGCAGCCGATATAGTTATCCATCACTGATCCAATGCCTACGAGCTTTTCACATATTGTGCTTTGCTTATTTACTTTACCGTTGCTACTGTTACAATTACTACAAAACTGCTTCTGTTACTTTTATCACTGTTACCATTACTATCATACTACATTGCTACTAAATACTTTGTTGCAGATACTAAGTTATCCAGGTGTGGTTGAATTGACAACTCAACTGCTAATAGTTGAGAATATTGTTTGGCTCCCCTTGTGTCGAATCAATAAGTTTGGGTTGAATACTCTACCCTCGAAAACTGTTGCGACCCCCTATACTTGTGGGTTATCACACCACATGATATGTGTTTTTCTTGGAGCATCAGTTTATTTTCTTTTGTTTTGCTTGCTGTTTGAATAAGATACCAAGACCTGAAATTCTTAAGGCCCCGTTTGATAGCAAAGTATTTTCTATGTATTTTAAGAATACTGCAGTTCTTGAGATTACCATAGTTTTATTTATAATGAGCTGTTTGGTTGCCCTTTAAACTATTGTTTTACTATTGTAGTATTCAGAAAACTGCAGTTTTTTCTTTCTATAATAAAAAGAACCCTAGACCTGTTTTTAAAAAACAAAGAAGGCGAAAAGAAGGGACTTGTTTTATTATTGTAGTATTCAGTTTATCCGTCATCCGCACGGGATGGCCCGTATGTTAGCTACCTGAGCATGTTGATCAGCTCCGGATAGCAGGCGAGATTATAACTATAGGAGACAGGGATGGTTTGGTTGCTCTGTTAGCTTGTCGTCCCTCTCGGCTTTTCGTCCCTTCAGTAATTTGTAGCAAGCACTTTGTTACGTATTATAGATGCTGTCGAACCCCGCAGAATTTGTAACATTGCCTGCACATCGACCACTGCTCCGAAGATGGCTGTGTCTGGATGCATCAGTTCCATGTCAAAGTTGCCAACTACGCCACGTGTTGGGTCGCTGTGTGTGCTTGCACTGCTAACGGCTAGATAGCTGAGTGTTTGAACGCAACGGCTAGGCAAAAATACTGTGTTTTGCGGCAACAACCAAACAGGTCACAGTAATCTCAATACTTCAACATACTTTGGTTTGTCAAAACTGTGGTATTTTGTACCCACTGACAAAAATATTGTAGTTTTCAATACTTCAGTTTTCTAATACTTTGCTACCAAACATAGCCTAAATGTTAGAGAGTCTCCACATAGTTGCACAATTATTTGTCTACTCATTGATCTTCACTTATATCTTTCGGAGTAGTTTGTCGTTTGCTCTAGTGCTTCACTTATATCTTTCGGAGTAGTTTATCGTTTGCTCTAGTGCTTCACTTATATCTTTTAGAGCACGGCGGTGGCTTTATTTTGTAGAAATTGTTAATCTATCATGCTTCGCTTATATTATTTTGAGAGTCTTTTAGAACAACATGGTATTTTCTATGGTTATAAAATTGGTCCTAGAATGATGGGCATCCAAGTTGAGTATAACAAAAACTTTCATAGAAAGTGAATTGGATGCTATGATCAATTTTATGCTTTATAATTGTTTTGAGAGATAGAGGTGGTGATATTAGAGTCATGCTAGTTGGGTAATTGTGAATTTAAAGAATACTTGTGTTGAAGTTGGTAAGTCCCGTACCATGCACGTATGGTGTTGGGGATATTACCACTAGGCGTGAACCGGCCTGCTTGGGCCGGGATAACTTCATTAGTGGTATGAACAGATGAAGGCCCAAGGCCTGTAGCCGGTTTAGAACCTGTAGCCGTAAACCGGCCTGATGTGCAACTTGTATTGTAAGTTAGGAACAGAGAGATACCAACCGGGATACGAGTATGGACCGGTTGGGACTCTATGGACCGATGGGCGTCACCCGTGTATATAAGGGGACGACCCGGCGGCGGTTCAGGAGGAGGACGACAACTCGAGTCTAGGCGAAGCTTGTTTGCGCCCTAGCCATCAAGACCACATCAATTCCATCGCAACTAGACGTAGGCTTTTACCTTCATCGAAGGGGCCGAACTAGTATAAAACCCTCGTGTCTTTGTGTCCGCTTTAACCCCTTCAAGTAAACTCGTAGCGATGGCTCCACGACTAAGTCCTTTCGCTAGGACATCTGCCGTGACAAATCCACGACAGTTGGCGCCCACCGTGGGGCTATCGCACGATGGTTTGACGATCTTGGAGGGCAAGCTCAAAGGACTCGAAGGCTATGCTGTGGGCCAGATGACCAAGAGTCGTCGTGGCAAGATCTACATCGACGACGCAGGATGGGGTCCCGAGGCCGATTCGATTGAGTACGGGTACCGGGTCCCCTTTGGTGGCATACACGTTTTCATCGGCAAGATCGGTGAGCCGGGGCCTGAGCCGGACATCTGCATCGACCTCGTCGAGACGGCTCAGCGTGCGAGATCTACCCAGGCTAAACCGGCCGTGAAGCGTGCCTTCGTTGGAGTCATCCACGGAGGAGGGCGTGAGGACGAGTCAGAACACGGTAGCGAGATCGTCGTCTATTCCGGCGACGAGTCCTCGACCGGAGAGACCGAATCACTATACTAGTTACAAGACGACCAGGTTAGGGTCTGTTCCGATGGCGACAGTATTCCGGACCCCCCAGGCCAGGTCAACCGGGTTGGAATATTCATGGCCGGCACACAGGCGGCGAATCACTCTTCGACCGGCGCAGCGATCTTCTCCGGATCAGCAGGGGCAGGAGGCCTTGTGCACCCGCCGGTTCAAGTTCTATCTGATCTGTTTGATGCACTAGCCGCGCTTATGGCAGAGGACAATCCGGCGGATCAGGGGGCCCCTAATGCAGAAATTGCAAAGGTGAGAGAGCAGATCGTGCAAGCCAAAGCGGATCTGGCCGCAGAAAAAGACAGGATGGCCGCAGAGCGGGCCTCTTTGGACGCCCAGGCTTATAAGCTCATGCTTGACCAGAACGCATCACAGGAGGTCTTAAAGCGGAAGCACAGATCACGCCTGCCGTTAGGGTTTGATCCCCGGAATCTCTTTCACACTCTAGGAGCTGGACCCAGTAATCCGCCGCAGCACCTGGAGACAAACCGGATTGAGGCACCAGGACCAGGGGGGATGGTCCAACCTCGCCTGATGGAACCTCCTCAGCAGATCATTGTGATTCTTCCGCCGGTCCAGACGCCCCCAGGTCATTATTCTAATCCTATGGACAACCTTGTTGCAGCCGCCGCGCGATTAGAGGCTATCCCAGTTGAAGGGGACTCTCCGCAAGCGATAGAGACGCGCCGGGTTAAGGAGCTTCTCCGGACCGCGATGATTCAGTAGGAAGCATATTCATACAGCCGTGATCGGATTCACTCTACGCCCCGTCCAAGCCGGAGCTATAGCAGGCGCTTGGATGAACCGGCCATATCGAGCAATGCGCGAGGCCGTGAAGCGGCCCGTGGCAATAACCTGGCAGGTGGTGTTCGCGATGCTCAGGATGTGGTGGACCGGGCCCGGGCACGGAGGGAGGCTGAGTTAGCAGCAGAGGATGATGCGGGTCAACTTACACCGGTTCGCCCTACCACCTTCACCGGACCAGGAGTCGCATCCGCTTTGGGAGTACCTTGTTTAATCCCCGCTTTACGCAATGTGCGCCTGCCAAAAGATTTCAAGGGTCCACGCAAGGTGCCGAATTACATCGCTGATTTATCCCCTGAAGCGTGGATAGAGAGTTATGAGATGGCCATGGAGATGTTAGACGTGGATGAGACCGCGTGTGCAAAATACTTCACCATGATGCTTGAAGGCACGGCTCGTACCTGGTTGAAGAGCCTACCGCCCAATTCTGTCGGCTCATGGGCCCAGTTGCGGGCCCGGTTTATCCAGAATTTCAAGGATACATGTAAGCAGCCCAAGTCCATAGTAGACCTGGCGGCTTGTGTCCAGGGGGAAGGAGAATCAATGACCCATTGGGTGCGCCGCGTTTCGGAAATTTTGCACTCGTCCGACAGGATTAATGCTGACTCTGCGATCTTAACCCTAGAAGGCAACTGCCGGTTTGAGCCTTTAAAATTGAAATTGGGACGCATGAAGCGGTTCGGTAATGACATGGGAACCCTCATGGCCGCTCTAGTGAAGTATGCTGATTCGGACAGTACCAAGGATCCCGAGACTGATGATGATGAAGTAGGGAAGGGAAGGAAGAATAGAAACTCCAAACAGCAGCAGTATAATCCGGCGGGTCATGGAAACGGAGGCAAGCGCAAGGCGGATGGCAGCATGGACTTTGTGGCCAACACTAATGCACATGATAGGGGGCAGCGGCGCAGAGGTAAAGCGGCAAATCGTAATGGGGCTCCCAATCCTAACGGAAGCCGCTTGAGTTATTTGTTGAATCAGCCTTGCCCGAAGCACGGGACGAAGGAGGCGCCGGCTAACCATCTTTGGAAGGATTGTTATATCATGCAGGAGTTTAAAAACTCTAATGCCTTCCGGTATGATCACGGGTCAGGTGGCGGTTCAGGATCCGGTTTTCATGGGCCGGATCACGATGGAGCTTCCAGTTCAGGTCGCAATCAGGGCGGTCACAATCACCAGAATAATCAGAACGGCCAGCAGCAGCAGCAGCAGCAGTCGGGTTATCAGAGCCAGCCAAAACAGTTGAACAATGGGCAATATCATGTTTTCACAACTAGCTTGGATAAACGCGACCGAAAACTCCACAAGCGAGCGGTGAATTCTGTTGAACCGGCCTTACCACGTTACTTGCGCTGGTCGGAGCAGCCTATCGTGTGGAGCAGAGAGGATCACCCGCCCCGGGTTGATAATCCGGGCCAGCTAGCATTAGTGGTAGACCCTCAGGTGGGGGGTTATAAATTCACCAAGGTACTCATGGATGGAGGAAGCAGTATTAACATACTGTACTATGAGACATTCCGCCGCATGGGTTTAACAGACAAAGATCTCAGACCGTCTAATACGGTGTTCCATGGTGTGGTGCCTGGCAAATCTGCATATCTTATTGGTAAGATAGCCCTGGATGTGGCTTTTGGGGACGAGCAAGACTCCCGGTCGGAAAAGCTAACATTTGAGGTGGTGAAGATCTGGAGCCCATATCATGCCTTGTTTGGCCGGCCGGCTTACGCCAAGTTCATGGCGCGGCCTTGTTATATCTACTTGCAGCTCAAGATGCCGGGTTACAAGGGGACAATAACGGTTCATGGGAGCCGTAGGGTCGCTTTGGAATGTGAGGAAGGTGATGCGGTTTATGTAGAGTCGGTCTGTGCCACGGAGGAGTTGAAGTACTATAAGGACAATGTTGATCCAGCGGATATGACTCCTTTGAAGAAGCCGACTACGGAGCATGATTCAGATCTGAAGTTCAAATCGGCAGCTGAGACCAAGCTTGTTGACTTCGTGCCCGGCGATTCATCTAAGCAGTTCACTGTCAGTGCCAATTTGGATCCCAAATAGGAAAGCACGCTCGTCGAGTTCATCCGTGAGAATCGGGACATCTTCGCATGGAAACCATCCGACATGCCAGGTGTACTGAGGGAACTCGCTGAGCACACTCTTAATGTGGATCCTAGGTATAAACCGGTGAAACAATTCCTCCGCCGGTTTAATGAAGAAAGGCGAAAGGCCATTGGAGAGGAAGTGGCCAGGCTTTTGGCAGCTGGCTTTATCATTGAGGTGTTCCATCCGAGTGGCTTGCTAATCCGGTGCTGGTTCTTAAGAAAAATGGCACTTGGCGTATGTGTGTGGATTACACAGATCTTAACAGGGCCTGTCCAGCGGATCCTTTTGCCCTCCCCCGCATTGACCAGATCATTGATGCCACGGCGGGTTGTGAGCGTTTGAGTTTTTTGGATGCATACTCTGGATATCATCAGATCAAAATGGCGGTTAAGGACCAGGAGAAAACAACGTTTATTACTCCCTTTGGAGCCTTCTGCTATGTATCTATGCCCTTCGGACTCAAGAGTGCCCAAGCCACCTATCAACGGTGTGTACAGAATTGCCTGCATAAACAGATCGGCCGCAATGTGCACGCCTATGTGGATGATATTGTAGTAAAGTCAAGGCAGAAGGAGACGCTGGTGGATGACTTGAAGGAAACCTTTGACAACTTGCGGGTTTACAAGATGATGCTTAATCCGGCCAAGTGTGTCTTTGGTGTTCCGGCAGGCAAGTTACTGGGTTTCCTGGTGTCTAATAGAGGAATTGAGGCTAATCCGGAGAAGATTACAGCTATCACCTCCCTGGCTAAACCGAAGTGCATCAATGATGTTCAGCGTTTGGCGGGCCGGATCGCCGCACTAAGCCGGTTTATCAGCCGCCTCGGAGAGAAGGCCATTCCTTTGTACCAAATGCTGAGGAAGACAGACCATTTCATTTGGAGTCCGGCTGCTGATGAAGCATTTGAGGACTTGAAGCGGCAGTTAGCCAATCCGCCTGTTCTTGCAGCTCCGGTCGACAAGGAGCCACTATTATTATACGTAGCAGCCAAAGCTCGGGTAGTTAGCGTGGCTATTGTGGTGGAACGCAAAGAGGCAGGCAAGGAATATCCGGTTCAGCGGCCGGTTTATTATATCAGCGAGGTGCTTATTGAATCCAAGCAAAGGTATCCGCATTGGCAGAAGCTGGTCTATGGTGTTTTCATGGCCAGTCGGAAGTTGAAGCAGTATTTTCAAGGGCACCCCATCACAGTGGTCTATTCAGCTCCCTTGGGTGATATCATACAGAACCGGGAGGCGACTGGCCGGATTGCCAAGTGGGCTATAGAGCTTGGGACACATGGACTGAAGTATGTGCCTCGGACGGCGGTGAAGTCTCAAGCACTTGTTGATTTCATCAATGACTGGACGGAGCTACAAGCACCAGAGGAGAAGCCGGATCACACATATTGGACTATTCATTTTGATGGATCCAGGCAACTGGAAGGCTCGGGGGCTGGAGTCGTGTTAACTTCCCCACGAGGCGATAAGTTTTGTTATGTTCTCCGCTTAATGTTCCCTTGCACTAATAATGCAGCTGAGTATGAAGCCTTGCTCCATGGTCTCCGGATGGCTAAAGAGATGAACTTAAGCCGGGTTAAGTGCTTCGGTGACTCGGATCTCGTGGCTCAACAGGTGTCTGGCACTTGGGATTCTAGGGACCCGCTCATGACTGCATATCGTCGGGAAGTGGATAATATTGCGGGTTGCTTCCAGGGTTATCAAGTGGATCATGTGGACCGTCGGAAGAATGAAGCGGCGGATGCTTTAAGCCGTTTGGGCTGTCAGCGCAAACCGGTCCCGCCTAATATCTTTCTGGACGTGCTGCACAACCCGTCAGTCAAGCTCCCAGGTGAAGCGGATTTGGCTATTCCTGATCCGGAGGCTCAATTGGTGGCAGCATTGCATGCTATTCCAGATTGTACAGTTCCTTATCTTATGTACATGAACCGGGGGGAGTTACTAGAGGATGAGATTCTAGCGAGGCAAATAGTCCGGCGATCCAAGTCTATGACGACAGTCAATGGTGAATTGCATCGTCGCAGTGTATCAGGGCCGTTTCAACGTTGTGTTTCTCCTGAGGAAGGCTGTGAAATCTTAAGAGAAATCCATGAAGGGGATTGTGGACACCACGCCGGTTCAAAGTCTCTGGTGGCAAAGGCGTTTCGTCACGGGTTCTACTAGTTGACAGCGCATGCTGACGCGGAGGACTTGGTTAAACGGTGTGATGGATGTCAGAAATTTTCAAGGCGTGCTCATGTGCCGGCTCAAGAATTGAGCATGATCCCAATAACGTGGCCGTTTGCAACTTGGGGGCTGGATATGGTCGGACCTTTTAAAAGATCCAAAGATAAGAAAACCCACCTTTTGGTGGCAGTTGACAAATTTACCAAGTGGGTTGAAGCGGAGCCTGTCAGCAAGTGTGATGCAGCAACAGCGGTGCAGTTCATCAAAAAGGTGATTTTCCGGTTTGGCTTTCCACACAGTATCATTACTGACAATGGTACCAATTTATCTAAGGGCGTTATGAAGGAGTTCTGTGAACGAGAGCATATCCGGCTTGACGTGTCATCAGTGGCACACCCCCAGTCCAATGGACAGGCAGAACGAGCTAATCAAGAGATCTTGCGAGGCATCAAACCCCGGCTTATGGTCCCATTGCAAAGAACACCAGGATGTTGGGTTGAAGAGCTACCATCTGTGCTATGGAGTATCAATACTACGCCAAACCGATCCACAGGATACACGCCATTTTTCATGGTCTACGGAGCAGAGGCAGTTCTCCCTAGTGATATCCGGCATGATTCGCCTTGGGTGGCAGCTTATGTCGAAGCGGACAATGAGACAGCACGGCAAGACGCTTTGGACCTATTGGACGAGGAGCGTGATATAGCAGCTGCCCGTTCGGTGATTTACCAACAAGATCTTCGTCGCTATCACAGTCGCCGGGTTAGAACCAGAACTTTTCAAGAAGGAGATTTGGTGCTTCGGCTCATCCAAGACCAAACAGATATACACAAGTTATCCCCACCTTGGGAGGGACCTTTCGTGGTCAGCAAGAATCTGCACAACGGGTCGTACTATCTGATTGATATTCGAGAGCATAAAGACTCACATACATCAGAGGAGGAGACTAACATGCCGTGGAATATAGCTCATCTTCGGCCTTACTACACTTGAGCCATCGGCTCTATCTATGTACATATCATGACAGTGTATATATTATCTTTGATATAATAAAACCGGAGCCTCAGCTAAAGCGGGGTCTCTGTCTTTCTTATCATGCGTGGTTACATGGAGTGGCTCTGTTTTTAAAGCGGACTCCGGTTTACCCTTTGACATTTGCTTTTTATACATCACTGGGGGCCTTGGTCGTGTACGAACCAACGCAAGACCTTTTGATAGGCGACAGCCACCAGATCACTTGGGGACATGGTCAAGTCTGAACCAGTCACGCCTCTTGGTCGGCCTAAGGCCACAAAATCACTTGGGGGCTTGGTCGAACCCGAACCATTGCCACGCCTCTTGATCTGGCATATATGCCACGAATCATTTGGGGACCTGGCTGACTTGAATCATTGTCACTCCTATTGGGGGCTTGGTCCTGTCCGACCATCGTAATACCATCCGATCAGCTCAGTATAGCATATTTTTGCAAACCGTTTTTATCATTGCCTTGGTTTCCATGGTATTTTCATGTCTTGTTTGTTCTTAGTTTTTTGTTGGATTCCTTTTATGTGAACAAACACCTTTAATCCGGAGAAGTATGCCCGGTTTATTTTTATTTTTTCCTGTTAACATCATGGAGTAACAAGGGGGTTTATATTGACCCAGTACTGTCTATACGGGAGCTGTTTTCTCCCCCCTTGTTGACGGTAATGGTTTATAAAACCTCCGCTTCAAAGCTTGGATAAACCAGCTTCATGCCAAGACATGGCAGGAAATATGAATGGAGGTTTTTTCGAACAAAAGCTTCAGTACTTATGCACGAAGGCATATTGAAGATAGAAGTATTAACTATCCTGTTACAAGGCATCACGGTGCCCGAATAAAGACCATTTGTTATTTTGGAAAGATTCCAAGGACAACTATACAAACCGGCTCCCGGTTTAGGCTTGCTCCTCGTCATCATCCGCTTCAGCTTCTTCGTCCCTACCCATTGGCTGGAAATCAACAGTGGTCCAGTCGATTCCCATTAAAGCTTGGAAAACAGCCACTTCATGTATCAGGGAAGACGGTTCAATATCAGGAGCGCAAGTGTGCTTACGGATTGGAGGGATCAGATTCTCTGCTTCAAGAGTTGGGGCAGGCACTCGCTTGTTCTGGTCATTGTATTGTGCTTGATAATGCGTCAAGTCTGCCTCTTCAGCTAGCTGACAAGCCAGAGGGCACACTGCATGGTTTATTGCCCTTAAATCCTCTTCGTTGAATTCAGAGCCATCTTCCTTCAGGCTGGGATAGCCTTGAGATGCTTCCACAGGGTCGAAATCTGGCACCCATGCCTTTGCCCGGATCAAGGCGTTAATAGCTCCGGTTCGAGCAGCAGATTTCTTCAGCTCCTCCATCCGGGTCGGAAGCATCGACAACATGTTAAGAGTGTTCTGGATTAAAGAAGGTGTCGGGTTGTTATGAGAGGCTGTGGTGATGATCCGCTGGGCTCCGGTATATAATTGTTCCACTAAGGTGTAGGCAGCCTTCAGTTTCTTCCGCACATCATTTCCCAAGTGCCCGATGCGTGTGCCTACAACAATATAGGGACGGTTTCAAACTGGATTTACGCTGCAGCAGGTTCAAATTATCACAAAAGTTAAAAGGAGCTTACCAAAGATTGCAGCGGTCATGGAGTGTATTTGCCGCTTTACGGACGTCAGTTCATCCGCCACCGGTTTAAGGGCAGTTTCAGCATTTTCCGTTCTTTTGGTTAAAGCGGCCTTCTCAGTGGCCCAATCAGCCCGCTCTTTCTTGAAGCCTTCCTTCAGCTGTTCAGCGGTGCTCAAGGCGCTGGTTAGTTCTTCCTTTGCCTTGTCTGTTTCAGCTTGTTGAGTTTTCAAGGCCTCCTGCAAATCAGCAATCCGGTCCTCCTTGATTCTCACCTCAGCCTGCATACAGACAACATTTAGCTTTAAACAAGCGGTCCAAGAAATTGAAGTATCAACCACATAACAAAGTTATACGCCTGATACTTGGGGGCTAGTGAACCTTCAGTTTTCAAAAGTTACTAGATTGCAAAGTCCCAAGCTCAATATAGGTATTCAACTTGGCACTTGGGGGCTAATGGCTATTTGCTCAAATTATGTTCTAAGGGTAGTTTTCTGTTGGAGCCCCGGTCTAATTCTGCTAAGTTAAACCGGCCCTTGGGGGCTATATTAATGGATTTCAAAAGTGTTGAGGATCATATTCAAGTCCCGGTTTGACGAAGGCTACAAACCGACCCTTGGGGGCTAGGAGGATTGATGCAAAGGCAGTCAGTAAAGAAGTAAGTTACCTCAAATTTATCCCTCATCATTTTTACCAGACCAGCTTCACAGTCACGGCTAGTATAAAGCCGATTTAGATAGCCGGAATGAAGATCTTGGGCACTCAGAGCAGCATATGTCTCCAGTTCAACATCCCATTTTTCTTTATTCAGAGCAGAAAAATCCTCTTTTATGGTATGCTTGGTTAAGGTGACAGGATTCCCGGGTTCAAAGCGGCCTACACCGGTAATCACAACATCATCATCTTTGGACTCGCCGGTTTGTGTTAGTGTGATCGGTTTGTCAGCAGGACTGTGGGATTTCTCAATCCGGACGGAGCTGACAGGCGGGTCAGCAGAGACTGAAGTATTAATAGGCCTCTCTTCGGAAATAGCATCGTCTTGTAAAGGAGGATCATTGGGAATATCCTCAGGAGCAAATGCTTCAAGATCTGCCGTTTTGTCATGTTCTGGGGCTACATCTTCTTCAGCCGCTTTATCCAGGCGGGCTTTCTTGCTCGGTTTAGGTTTGGCCCTGAAAGAAAATCAAAGAGTCAAGGAAAAGCATAATCCATTACATAGTGTACTGGAAGCATATGTTCAGCTTAGCTTACCCAAGAACTGTTTTTAAAGGTGGCAGCTGAGTGGCGGACGATTCACCAGAAGATGCATGAGAAGTAACCTGATAATCGGAGTCGGATGGGTTAAGAGGTTGACGGAAGGAACCCGCTTTAGGATGTAAATCAACAAAAAGGTTAGAGACCTCGGAGCGGCGTTTTCGAACCGGACTGTTTGGTAAACTGGTGGAGGTAACTACCTGGCCACTGTGCCGGGTTGTGCGGCGAGCTTCATGTTGCTGAGTCATCATAAGAAATTTAGGATCCAAATAAGCAAGAGGATGAGAAAATTTAACTTTCCGGGTTGCCTGTCAAAATTTTGGCAAAGGCAAGATTTCTGAATCGGAAGAGAGAATAGTTACCTCAACGAATTCCGCATTGCTGGCTTCAGCGTCGTCCTGACAAGCATCATCATCAATAAGGAGTGTAAAAAATAAGCCAAGCGAGTCAAGTTCTACCTCAAGGTCTGGGTTACCCACATCGTCATCAATAGCTGGATCAGATGAAGCGGTGGTTTTTTTCTTGTGAGCTGGCTTCTTGATAACCTTGGTCTTGGGATGGATTGGCCGCCCTGCTTTCTCCGTTTTGTCTTGAGAAAGCTTCTTGCTCCAAAACGTGTTATCGCCCTAGATCAGCAGTAATTAAATGTCAAACAGATAAAGCAGTAACCGGTTCAACAATAGAGCAATTAAAATCTTACCGCTGGCGGTTTGTTGGTGGTGCAGTAAGGAGGCAGACCGGTTTGAGCACAGAGGTGCTCCGGTTCATTCAGCATCTTTTTTACAGATTCTGTGACTTCATCATCGGGGAGTTGGATTTTAGTGTGTCGGAGTGGGTCATCGACACTATCAGTATACTTGCACATCAAACTGGAGCGCCGGCTCAGAGGCAGTATGCTCCATGATATCCAACAGCGTGCAAGATCTATTCCCGTTGAGCCGTTGGCCATAAAAGCTCAGAGCTTGGACAGTTGCGGAGCGTATTTAATTCTTTCCTTGGCGCTTAGTCTTTGTGGAAAAGGGTGCATGTTGCTGAGCCGTTCCGAACGGAAGCCAGGCAAGGGATTTTCATTGTCAGGGGAGGTATCCTTGCAATAAAACCAAGTTGCATTCCACTCCTTGGGGTGAGTATGGAGTTTGACATGGGGATAAGTGATCTCCTTCCTCTTCTGAATGGCCATACCGCCCAATTCAGTGTTGGGGCCATCGGTGAATTCAGTGCGACGGTTTAAATGGAAGAGGTCTCTAAACAACTCAACTGAAGGCTCCTCTTGAAAGTATACCTCAGAGAGCACTTGAAAGTGGCATAGATTGGTAACAGAGTTGGGGACAATATCCTGTGGACGGAGCTGAAAATTGGCTAACACATCCCGGTAAAATTTAGAGCTGGGCGGTTTGAAGCCCCGAGCCAAGTGATCTGCGAAGACCACAACCTCTCCTTCCTGGGGGGTGGGAAGACATTCATTTCCAGGAACCCTCCAGTGGATCTTATCTTTACTATCTAAAGCACCGATCAAGACTAGATCGTCCAACTGTGATTCCGTGACGCGAGAAGGAACCCAATTGCACTCATACACTTGTTTGGCCATGGCGAGATCTACAAGAAATAGGTGATCCGGTTCAAGAACATGCTGGGTAAAAGAAGGTGTTGATCTAAACTACGGTAAACCGGGGACAATACCTATAAACCGGTCTTCCACAATGCGGCATCATGTGGATTCTGGCGGTTCAACCAGGGGACTAATGGTATATACCGGTTTAGTAACTTTTTTCTATGATAAGTTAAACTGCCTGACCTAAGCATCAGAAGAAATTGAAGCTATGGATAACTAGGTATGCAGAAACAAGTTTCACATGATCTTATCACTGCCGCGGATCTACCGCGAGCTCAGAAAAACAGAAAATATCCCGAAGAGTAAGGCAGAAACAGAAGTGAACCATTGAGCGGGTATGTGCGAGAGATATATGGACTTAGATGAGAAACTACAGGTGGATGCTTAAAGACTACTACTAAACGCAGCAGGGATTCACAGATTCATTCAAGGTCAGAAAACAGGTATGAGCATGCGACGAACACAGCACGAACATGGAACCCTAAGAACAGATCTAGGTCAAGAAGAGGAGAAAGCTTACCGGGAACGGAGAAGATGCGAAAAGATGCCGCAATGCTCTGGTACGTTCAGGTTAATGCAGCGGCCCAAGACGAGGCAGAGGTCGACGGCGGTGGCGGAGCTCCAAGGCTGGCGACGCGAGGAAGACGAAGAAGAAGGGACGAAGGGAAAGGGAAAGAAATGACCCTTCGGTCTTATTTATAAGGCAACAGAGCTAGGTCTAGCGCGCGGATCCAGGAGCTATTGTTAAAAGAGGGCGTTATAAATGATAAAATCTCATGATGACGTCATGCCGGCTTACAGCAACCAGAAATGATGATGACACGGCGGTTTACCAATTACCCGAAGATGTCCAAGACACCAGATTTTGTGAGGGATTGACATGAACCAGTTCAAATCAATCTGGGGCCTAATGTTGGGGATATTACCACTAGGCGTGAACCGGCCTGCTTGGGCCGGGATAACTTCATTAGTGGTATGAACAGATGAAGGCCCAAGGCCTGTAGCTGGTTTAGAACCTGTAGCCGTAAACCGGCCTGATGTGCAACTTGTATTGTAAGTTAGGAACAGAGAGATACCAACCGGGATACGAGTATGGACCGGTTGGGACTCTATGGACCGACGGGCGTCACCCGTGTATATAAGGGGACGACCCGGCGGCGGTTCAGGAGGACGACGACAACTCGAGTCTAGGCGAAGCTTGTTTGCTCCCTAGCCATCGAGACCACATCAATTCCATCGCAACTAGACGTAGGCTTTTACCTTCATCGAAGGGGCCGAAGTAGTATAAAACCCTCGTGTCTTTGTGTCCGCTTTAACCCCTTCAAGTAAACTCGTAGCGATGGCTCCACGACTAAGTACTTTCGCTAGGACATCTGCCGTGACAAATCCACGACATATGGTAACCGTTGTGTAACAAATTTGAAACATGAGGTGTTCTTAGATTGTCATCCTTATGAGTGGTGGTCGGGGATGAGCGATGGTCTTTTCCTACCAATCTATACCCCTAGGAGCATGCACATAGTTCTTGGTTTCTGATGACTTGTAGATTTTTGCAATAAGTATATGAGTTCTTTATGACTAATGTGAGTCCATGGATTATACGCACTCTTACCCTTCCATCATTGCTAGCCTCTTCGGTACCATGCATTGCCCTTTCTCACCTTGAGAGTTGGTGCAAACTTCGCCAGTGCATCCAAACCCCGTGATACAATACGCTCTATCACACATAAACCTCCTTATACCTTCCTCAAAATAGCCACCATGCCTACCTATTATGGCATTTCCATAGCCATTCCGAGATATATTGCCATGCAACTTTCCACCGTTCCTTTTATCATTACACGCATCATCACTGTCATATTGCCCTGCATGTTCATGTAGTTGACATCGTATTCATGGCAAAGCCACCATGCATAATTTTTCATACATGTCACTCTTGATTCATTGCCCATCCCGGAACACCGTCGGAGGCATTCATATAGAGTCATATCTTGTTCTAGTTTTGAGTTGTAATTCATGAGTTGTAAATAAATAGACGTGTGATGACCATCATTATTAGATCATTGTCCCCAAATAAAAAAAGAAAGGCCAAAGAATGAAAGAAAAAAGAAAGGCCAAATAAAAAAAGAAAGGCCCAAAAAAAGAAAAGAAAAAAGAGAAAAGAAAAAAAAGAAGAAAAGAAATAAAAGGGGGACAATGTTACTATCCTTTTCCACACTTGTGCTTCAAAGTAGCACCATGTTGTTCATATAGAGAGTCTCATATGTTGTCACCTTCACATACTAGTGGGAATTTTTCATTATAGAACTTGGCTTGTATATTCCAACGATGGGCTTCCTCAAAATGCCCTAGGTCTTCGTGGGCAAGCAAGTTGGATGCACAACCACTTAGTTTCTTTTGTTGAGGTTTCATACATTTATAGCTCTAGTGCATCCGTTGCATGGAAATCCGTACTCCTCATGTTGACATCAATTGATGGGCATCTCCATAGCCCGTTGATTATCCTCGTCAATGTGAGACTTTCTCCTTTTTTGTCTTCTCCACACAACCTCCATCATCATATTCTTTTCCAACCATAGTGCTATATCCATGGCTCACGCTCATGTATTGCGTGAAAGTTGAAAAAAGTTTGAGATTACTTAAGTGTGAAACAATTGCTTGGCTTGTCATCGGGGGTGTGCAAGATGAGAGCATTCTTGTGTGACGAAAATGGAGCATGACCAAACTATATGATTTTGTAGGGATGAACTTTCTTTAGCCATGCTATTTTGAGAAGACATGATTACTTTGTTAGTATGCTTGAAGTATTACTATTTCTTATGTCAATATGAACTTTTATTTTGATTCATTTGTATCTAAACAATCATGCCACAATAAAGAAAATTACATTAAGTATTATGCTAGGTAGCATTCCACATCAAAAATTCTGTTTTTATCATTTACCTTCTCGAGGACGAGCAGGAATTAAGCATGGGGATGCTTGATACGTCTCTAACGTATCTATAATTTTTGATTGTTCCATGCTATTATATTACCCATTTTGTATGTATATTGGCTTTACTTTACACTTTTATATCATTTTTGGGACTAACCTATTAACCTGAGGCCCAACCCAAATTGCAGTTTTTGCTTATTTCAGTGTTTCGCGGAAAAGGAATATCAAACGGAGTCCAAATGGAATGAAACCTTTGGGAGAGTAATTTTTGGAACGGAAGTAATCCAGGAGACTTGGAGTGCTCGCAAGGGAAGCAACGAGGAAGCCACGAGGCAGGGAGGCGCGCCCTACCCCCTGGGTGCGCCCCCACCCTCGTGGGCCCCTCCTCGCTCCCCTGACCGACTTCTTTCGCCTATATATGTCCATATACCCTAAAAACATTAGGGAGCACAATAGATCGGAAGTTCCGCCGCTGCAAGCCTCTGTAGGCACCAAAAACCTCTCGGGAGCCTGTTTCAGCACCCTGCCGGAAGCGGGATCTCTCACCAGTGGCCATATTCATCATCCCAGCGCTCTCCATGACGAGGAGGGAGTAGTTAACCCTCGGGGCTGAGGGTATGTACCAGTAGCTATGTGTTTGATCTCTCTCTCTCGTGTTATTGATTTGGCATGATCTTGATGTATCGCGAGCTTTGCTATTATAGTTGGATCTTATGATGTTTCTCCCCCTCACTCTCTTGTGATGGATTGAGTTTTCCCCTTGAAGTTGTCTTGTCGGATTGAGTCCTTAAGGATTTGAGAACACTTGATGTGTGTCTTGTCGTGCTTATCTGTGGTGACAATGGGATATTCACGTGATCTACTTGATGTATGTTTTGGTGATCAACTTGCGGGTTCAATGAACTTATGCATAGGGGTTGGCACACGTTTTTGTCTTGACTCTCCGATAGAAACTTTTGGACACTCTTTGAAGTACTTTGTGTTGGTTGAATAGATGAATCTGAGATTGTGTGATGCATATCGTATAATCATGCCCACGGATACTTGAGGTGACATTGGAATATCTAGGTGAAATTAGGGTTTTGGTTGATTTGTGTCTTAAGGTGTTATTCTAGTAGGAACTCTATGATAGATCGAACAAAAAGAATAGCTTCGTGTTATTTTACTACGGACTCTTGAATAGATCGACCAGAAAGAATAACTTTGATGTGGTCTCGTACCCTACCATAATCACTTTGTTTGTTCTTCACTATTAGTGACTTTGGAGTGACTCTTTGTTGCATGTTGAGGGATAGTTATATGATCCAAATATGTTATTATTGTTGAGAGAACTTGCACTAGTGAAAGTATGAACCTAGGCCTTGTTTCCTAGCATTGCAATATCGTTTTTGCTCACTTTTATCATTAGTTACCTTGTTGTTTTTATATTTTTTCAGATTACAAAAACCTATATCTACCATCCATATTGCACTTGTATCACCATCTCTTCGCCGAAATAGTGCACCTATACAATTTACCATTGTATTGGGTGTGTTGGGGACACAAGAGAGCAGGGTTGTTTGAGAGAGACCATCTTCATCCTACGCCTCCCACAGATTGATAAACCTTAGGTCATCCACTTGAGGGAATTTTCTACTATCCTACAAACCTCTGCACTTGGAGGCCCAAAAATGCTTATAAGAAGAGGGTTGTGTAGTAGACATCAGCAGCCAGATAGGTTGTACCCTCATCTTACTTGTGTGCAACAATTATTGCTTTGTCATTCATCTAAGCATGGAAAATAGATTATCACATTTCACTATATATTCATGCTGATCTCTTACCGGTCTTGTTCAGGAGTTAACGTTGTTCCATAGTTCAACTAAGAGACTTGTTCTTTAGGTAACACTATTCCATAGTTATCATCCATCAGCCAATGCTATCCCACAGGCTGGTGACTATAGTATTATATCACTTCTAGTATAACCTATGTTGTTCTTTAATTCTTTTGTGTGCCATCTAGTTAATCTCGAGTACAAATGATACATATTCTGTAGATTTCATCTGTGTTCTCCCTTTATTTTTTGAGAGTTATTGCTGCTAGTTAACCCCAGTCCTACTATTTATGTCGTCTCCTACAGGCACTCATTACATAAATCTAACTACTAGTTGTCTTCCATGCATTTCACATATAATTGCACACACTGATTTATCCACAAGAACCTCACGGAGCAATGTAACGGCCAACAAACTTGATGTCAATGATACCCAATATGGTGGAACATGTAAAGGCAGTTCTTCACAAGACTTGTAGAAAGATGTTGAATCCTATTCACCCCACAAGGTCCTTGCTCTTACTTGGCCTTGATATGGGTACAACATGCATATAATGTCCTGGAGTGCATCTACGCTATTGCAATGCCTTGTGCTTAGTCTGCTGATCATGCATGTAAATATGGCATGCCTTCCTGTTTTTCAGTACCTATTCCATTCATGATAACATGTTTTCAAGTTCAAGTACTACCATTCTACTCTATCACAATGCCATCTGCTTAGTTTCGACATCATGCTTCTGAATATCTTATGCATTGTTATTCATCAGTATGTACTTCATTTGTCTACCATACCATGTTCTTTTTTTTACATTGAAGTGATGTTCTAGTGGTCTCTTGCAATGCCATCTTAGTTTCCCTATCATACACGCATATGTTGCCTTAGTGTTTTTCTGTATGTATTCCGCTAGCATACAGTTTTACATTCAAGTAGTGTTTTTTACACTGTTGTCCTGTTGTATCCCTAGCTCTTAGATCACACTCCCTCCGCCCGGATTACATGTCGCGGAAATGGATAAAACTGGATGTATCTGGAACTGAAATATGCCTAGACCTATCCATTTATTTTCGGATGGAGGAATACATGTAAATATGTCATGCCTTTCTATTCTTCAGTACCTATTCCATCTCTTCTATAGCATGTTTTATAATGGAAGCACCATTCTTCTATATAAGGCATGCAAGGGGAAGATGGCTATGTTAGAATCTGAAGAGTTACAAACCAGGTCTTTGCAAAAGATCCAAATGTCAGGAGATAATAAACCAACTCCAGTTTTCATAGATACTACTCCAGCGGAGAGAAACCCAACTCCCACTGATAATAAGCAGATTCCAGAGGCCAAAGAACTAGTCCGCTCCAGTCCAGGAAAACAATGTCAACTCCATTCTAAGAAGCGTGTGCGTATCCTCGCATCATGCAATTTTATAGCATTCTAATCATATTTTCTACATGTTTCTTACCCATCTCTCTTTTAGAAAATAATGTTAAACGATAGAAGACTTCCTCCGTTGGGATCATATTCGAGGAAAATATGTTGCGGGAATTCTCTGTGCTCCAATGCTAATGTAAGTACCTGTTGTATATCATTATATTTTTACATCAACATGTATTTTGTTAATCAGCGTGAATCCAACCTTTATCTGATCAAAAATTAGTTGTAGCAAAATGTTAAAGGCGCCAATGTTTATTTTTGTAAGGAAAACTGCCTGGTAGTTTTGCATACTGAGCCGCATGAGTGTACTGTCTCATATCATGCACATTACTGAATTGTAGTGCTGCTCTGGTCGCCCATTCATTCATTGTGTCAATGTTGCTTTCGTATTGCCTTACCTGGTTGATGATAGTTGTGCCATATTGTGCTAATTTGGTGTAGGCTAGTTTCCCAAACATTCGTTGTGTCAATGTTGCTTTCCTATTATCTGACTTGGCCAATGATAGCAATGCTAGTGTGTTAATTTGGTGCAGGCTGTCGGTGTCAAAACCGGTAGATCTCGGGTAGGGGGTCCTAAATTGTGCGTCTAAGGCTAATGGTAACAGGAGGCAGGGGACACAATGTTTACCCATGTTCGGGCCCTCTCTATGGAGGTAATACCCTATTTCCTGCTAGATTGATCTTGATGAATATGAGTATTACAAGAGTTGATCTACCACGAGATCATAATGGCTAAGCCCTAGAAGTCTAGCCTATGAGATTATGATTGTTGTCCTACGGACTAAACCCTCCAGTTTATATAGACACCAGAGGGGGCTAGGGTTACACAAAGTCGGTTACAGAGAAAGGAATCTCATATCCGAATCGCCAGGCTTGCCATCCACACAAAGGAGAGTCCCATCCAGACACGGGACGAAGTCTTCTATCTTGTATCTTCATAGTCCAACAGTCCGGCCCACGTATATAGTCCGGCTGTCCGAGGACCCCCTAATCTAGGACTCCCTCAGTAGCCCCCAAACCAGGCTTCAATGACGATGAGTCCGGTGCGCAAATTGTCTTCGGCATTGCAAGGCGGGCTCCTTCTCTGAATACTTCAAAGTACCTGACTAAAAGAGCAGTATCCGACTTTCCATTTAATGTCACGCTCATCGGCTTCTGCACCTTCATGATTTCAGCTTCCACGTGTCGAGTGAATGCGAGAGGTCGGGGCATTTTTTGCACTTATCACCCTGACCATATGAGAAAATTGCCTATTTAAGGAGACGGGGATTTTCAGATCTAATCCAAACCATCTCCCCCAAACGAGGAATCCTCAGAGCTTGCCAGAAAAAACCACTCCAATATGGCTAGCGCTCCCAGCTGTTCCTCCCGCCCTCACGACCCCAAACAGGGTGATTGGGAAAAGTGTTCTGTATCCCATGGCCAACTGGTGAAGCTGCAGACCCAGGGATTTCTTCCCCCCGCAGATCTTGTCCCCGTTCGAGCCAGATTTGCTTCCTTCGACGGTGGGGAGCAGGTGGAGAAGTTCCCCAACCCATCCAGGGGGAACGAGTATGCTTTGTTCCCTACTTGTTGACTGGCATCGGATTTCCAATCCATCCGTTCCTCCAGGGCTTCTGGAGCACTATGGCCTCCAACGGCACAATTTTACTCCCACCTCTATCCTGCACATTGCGGGTTACGTTGCTCTTTGCAAACTATTTCTGGGTTGTGAGGCCCATTTTGAGTTATGGAAGAAGCTATTTTGCCTCGTCCCTCGTAATCAAGAGGGATCAATATTCCAAGTGGGCGGAGCTGAGGTATGGTGCATCACCGGGACTGGATACCTATCCGGCACGCCGAAGAAGGCATCTGAAGAATGGCCTTTCGAATGGTTCTATGTTGATGACGTCTCCCTTCTTGACCCAGTCCAAAGGGGTCTTCCTGAATTTTCAAGTGCTCCATTGAAGAAGAGCCTCAGCTGGCATCCCCGATGCCTCAGGGAGGAAGATATCATGGAAGTCCACCAATTGATGAGCAAGATAAAGACGCTTGCTCAATCCGGATTGTAAATAGTCGAGGTTATCGCGATATCCATAATGCGAGGGGTTCAACCACTCCAATGTCAAGGGCACCCTATGTGGCACTTCAATGGAGAAGATGATGCCACCCGCTATGGTCGGAAGGCTCCGGATACCGCTGCTGCTTTGGTCAAAATACAGTCCAGATTATACAAAGGGGAGGAGGAGGAGTTCATCCGCATTAAGCCCAGGGATTGATTTTCCAAGTACAACCCTCCCAGCTGGGTGAGTTTCCATCCCACTACTCTACTCCGTTAACTCCCTGAATCCTTTTTCATAAATATTAATCCGTCCATTTATAACAGGAATGGCGGAAAATCACCAGGGAGATCCACAGCCCCACACCACAACCAGAGGAACACAACCAGGCCCTTGACCCCGGACTCGAAGATGATTTGGATATATTCGTGGAGATCGGGGAAGGGGTGTTTTACCAGGCGAGCTGTGACGGCACCAAAGTGGCCATCATTGCTGACTATCCCGTCCTCCTCCCTGCGTCGCATGTACGTAACCAAGAGACTTATCCTTTGAGAGAATTTCCTCTTTCCGCCTTACCCACCGCACTATACTATGCTCTAAAGGGGACGCGATCGGTGCACCACGCTACACCTGAGGCGACGTGCAAGAAGGCGGCGCCTACCACGGGCAGGCCTTCGAAGAGGAAGGCAAATAGAGATATGGCCGAGACTTCATTGAAGAGGTATGGTTTTAAATATGCTCCATGGTTGTCATCTTAAAGTATGACACTATCCGTTGTGTCTTATCAGGAAAAACATTCGTCGGACTATGTCTGGGGATCCTGCCGGTCATGCGTCTACTAGCCGGATTTTGGACCCTGCATCAAGGACTGAGGCTAACGCGGAAGTGACACAGGATTTTCCTTGTGCGGAGGATTCGGATAAAGTATCGTCCAAAAACTCTGAAGTGGAAAGCGCCATGAATCATCAGCGCAGGCGGGCCGCTCTTCGCAACCCTGGTTTTTCCAGAAGAGGCTTTCAATGCCTTCAACTCGGGTGATGCATACATCCGAGCTGCTCGAGATGGGCTTTCCAGAGCCACACATCAGTATTTGAAAGATATGCAGGTAAGTTCATACTTGCATAATTCTGATATTTATATACCAGTAGCCCCCGAGACTTGAAGCAGTTTGAGCAACTGATTTAAGGATCGTTGTATACCCAGGTGCTCAAAGAGAAGAACAACATGTTGTCTCAAGAGCTGGAGAAGTGTCAAGCCCAGCTAATTGCTGCTACCGGCGAACTGGAGAAATCCAAGAAGGTAGCGTCTGGTAATGTTCCCCTTTATCGAGAAAACATGATCATATATCAGGAGTATTAATACAGGTGCAAATCTTATGGCAGAGTCATCAGATCATCTGGAAAAGGCACCAGAAGTCGCACGAGCGGGAGGTCTAGGAGCTCAAAGGCAACTGGCCATGGGCAAACGTATATTGACATAGGTCAGGGTGGAGAAGAACAAACTCCAAGATGCCAACACCGAGCTGGGCATGGAACTAAAAGACATGTGGGCCCAGCTGGCTAACTCTGTGAAGGAGAATAGGAGGCTGCGAGGCGGCATATTTAGTATGTGTTCGGACTTACCTTTACATAGTTCGGAAAGGAAAAGAACTGACAGTAATTATGGCTGTAGGTATATTGGCAGGCCGTCCCGGAGAGGAGATGTCCGGATCATCGAGCGGTCTACTACAAGAGCTGTCACAAATGTACAAGCAAGCTCGGCGGGCGATGCAAAGTATTGCCAAGGACTTATGGCCATACGACTCCCCTCTAGGAAGTATGGAGGGGCTTGTACAACTATTCAAGGGAGCGCGGCGGTGCTTCTGATTATAGAAGATATCGGCATGCCGGGAAGGTGGACGAGAGGCCTGGGCAATGGTGAAAACTCGGTATACCAAGCTTGACCCGAATCACATGGCCCGGGTCAGACCTGTAGGGTCAAATGGAGAAGAAATTCATGTTAGCTTGGTATATGACCAGGTACAAGTAGCCGCCAAGTATTCCCAACGGGATTGTAGGCTAGATAGCCTGTTGGATGGCATAGAGGAAGAAGTTTTTGAGTCCAAGTGACTATGTACTTCAAATGACAAATTTGTCCCTTGCCGGATTGTAAAATGATTGTCATGGAATACCTTCTCGCTTTGGCCTCTGGACCCGAAGGTGCGGAGTGTTTCCGAATACCCGCTCGGTAATGTAGACCGGGGTATGCATGGAAACTAGGCGTAGGGGTCATAGTTGCTTGAACAGACAAGTATCCGGCTAGTTATGTTATATTCCATTTCGATCATAAGAAACATCTTCCAGAGAGAATAGTTCTGTTAAGGGTTCCTTTCCCTGGGTAAGCATGCACTAATTGTGCCTGTCCAAACAGTGTTTGAAAAAACCACAGCATATATAACATCTGGGGTTCATAATATGACAAGTAAAAACATCTTTAGTCCACCGACCGAATATTCCCTTAAGAACGCTAGCTTTCGGCTTCACCCAGTCAGAGGTACACATACGGATGACCCGGCAGTAACAATTGCAGAGGTGCTCTCTTTATACCCTAGCCGAACTAACGGGAACGTAGGGCATAAGCATAGGAGCCAGGCAACCCATCTTGGCCAAAACTTAAGTCATATCGATGCATATAATGACGAAGAAAAGTTACATACGCGGAAAAGACACATATGTGTTGAGCTTCATGCTCTAATAATAATAATAATAATAATAATAATAATAATAATAATAATAATAATAATAATAATAATAATAAGCTTCTATATGAGAAGCCCCCAGGTATAATTGACGTACATATGTTAGAATGTCTGCGTCAAAGGTGCACGGCTTAGCTGCACAAAAGCTTTAAGGCTTAAAAGGGAAAAAATGTGAAAAGAGAGGAAAATAAATACTGGAAGCAAAAAAAGGGGTGAAGGAGACGAACAAAGAGTCCGGCGCTAGGCATAGAATCTTCAGAGTCTGGTTGCGTTCCACGGGTTCGGCTCTAGGCAATTATCTAACGAATCACGCAGGCGGTATGCTCCTTCGATGAGTACTTTGTCAATGATGAAGGGACCCTCGCACTTGGGCTTGAGCTTGTCCTTTTTCTTCTCCGGCAAGCGTAGAACGAGTTTGCCAACATTATAAGTCTTGGCCCGTACTTCTCTACTTTGATGTCTGCGGGGGCTGTTGTTGATAGAATGTGGAACGAGCTTTTGCGACATTGCGCTCCTCCACCAGGGCATCTAAGCTGTCCTCCCGATCAAGCTCGGACTCTCTCTCTTCGTACATGCGCACTCGAGATGAGTCATGAATAATGTCGCAGGGTAACATAGCCTCTGCGCCGTACACCATGAAAAAGGGTGTGTATTCGGTAGAACGATTGGGCGTGGTCCGAAGCCCCCAAAGTACGGAGTCGAGTTTTTCCATCTAGTGCTTGTCTGATTCTTTCAAAGACCATACTAATCTGGGTTTGATGCCTCTCATAATAATACCATTGGCTCATTTGACTTGACCGTTGGTTTGCGGGCGATAGACGATGGCGTAGTTGAGCTTGATGCCCAGATTAGCACACGAGGCTTTCACCTCATCGGCTGTAAAATTGGAGCCATTGTCGGTGGTGATGCTGTGTGGAACACCATAACGGTGCACAACACCGGATATAAAGTCTATCATTGGCCCGGTTTCGGCCGTTTTAACTGGTTTGGCCTCTATCCACTTAGTGAATTTATCCACCATGACCAACAGATATTTTTTCTCATGGCTTCCTCCTTTAAGGGGTCGGACGATATCGAGCCCCCAGACTACAAAAGGCCAAGTAATGGGATTGTTTGTAAAGCGGTGGGTGGCATATGGCTTTGGTTGTCGAAAAGCTGGCATCCGACACAATGTTGGACAAGGTCCTGTGCGTCTGCTCGGGCTGTCAGCCAATAGAAACATGTACGGAAGGCCATGCTTACAAGGGCTTGAGCCACAGCATGGTGACCGCCAAGACCGGCGTGAATTTTGGCCAAGAGCTGCCGCCCTTCTTCCTCGGAGAAACATCTTCGAAGTACTCCGGTAGCGCTTTTCTTGTAAAGTTCTCCATCGTGAACTTTGTAGGCTTTAGAGAAACATCCTCAGGGAGTTCTCAACTATTTAGGTAGGCCAAGAAGGTTTCGGTCCATGGGGCAATGACTACCATGGAGATGGTCCGACAGTGTAATTTTGGTGGCTGAGCCTCCGGGTCGGTGTGTTCGGAGTCTGGGGTTCTAGTCAGATACAGATTGGTGTTGCCGCTCTCCGCTTGCCACACCACAGGTGGTTTGAAAAGCCTTTCCAAGAATATGTTAGGTGGGACGGGGTCACGCTTAGTGTCGATGCAAGCAAGGACATCCGCTGCTTGGTTACTTTCTCGAGCCACATGGTGAAACTTGAGCCCCTCAAACCGAGCCGACATTTTGAGAACGGCATTACGGTAACCGCCATCTTTGGATCTTTGGCATCAAAATCTCCATTTATTTGAGATATTGCGAGGTTTGAATCCCCGCGCACTTCCAGGCATTGTAAAGCCCATGGAGACGGCCATCCGAAGACCATGCAATAAGGCCTCGTATTCGGCTACATTGTTGGAGTTCGTGAATAATATTTGGAGGACGTACTGGACTGTGTCTCCAGTAGGGGATGTTAGGACAACGCCTGCCCCTAGGCCTGCCAACATTTTGGATCCATCAAAGTGCATGACCCAGTTGGAACATGTACCGTACTATTTAGGGAGTTCGGCCTCTGTCCATTCGGCGATGAAGTCGGCCAATACCTGAGATTTAATGGCCCGGCACGGTTTGAATGATATGTCGAATGGGAGGAGCTCAATGGCCCACTTGGCAATCCGGCACGTGGCGTCGCGGTTATTTATTATGTCATTGAATGGTACCTCGGAGGCCACCGTTATGGAGCATTCTCTGTTCTATAGGATCAATTACATCAGCAAGTACTATTGCACCCCCTTCATCACGTCATCCGCCGCTCTCACCCGACACTACCGGAGCTGGTAATTGCATAGGCGGGGTGGTGGTCTCCGCACATGCTTGTTGATGTGTTGTTATTGGTGTCCTCTCGGCCGGCTCCAAACGAATAAGATTCTTCAGCCATAGCAGCACTCACCCCTCGCAGCTTCCAATCCGTGGCGGGGTCTCGTCGTCCTCTCCCACATGTTGTACTAGAGGAGGCAAATCCTCGTGCCCCGATTTCACACTAGACAAGTTAACCTTGAAGTGCCCAACGGGGATCGGCTGGTTGTGGAACGTGGGTTCCAAGGGGTTCATTATCACCCCCTTTCCCACGTTAACCTTCTGGCCTTTGATCAAGTAGAGTATGGTGCACGGGGTTTCGTCGGCCTGCAAACACATGTCTGTGGCGTAAAACATCCGAAAGGCAACGAAAATGGAATATTCTCTCTCTCTATATATATATATGTTGGTGTGACATGTAATTACCGTGAGGGCGTCGAGCTTAGCCAAAGACGAAGGCCCGCCTAGCGCGCCAGAGACTGAGGATGGGCTGCTATGAGCGGGAGCGAGTGCGAGAGGAGGCCCGGTTGCCTGAGCAAGTGATGGTGCGGTGGTGTTATTGTTCACGGATTTGCTCCCGATGAAACTGGGCAACGGGAAATCATATATTGTCTTGTCTAGATTTTCCTTCATCCAGTTGTTGATAGCTGGAACAAAGTTAGTAGCGAAATCATTTCTGCAGGCAGTTACAATTGCATTGACTGCCTGTTGTAGCAACTCATTTTTCTCCTCGGCTGTTTTTTCGCGTCCTAGCTGCTTTTTTCTTGACCGCAAGCTTCGCCTTCTCGTCGATGTCCGCCTGACTAAACTTCTTTTTCTGCTTCTTAGCCTTTGGGCCCTCGTTGTAAAACACCTTCCACATGGGGCCGTCTCCAACGCCGTGCACACGACCATATTGTGGCCGCTGGCCCAAAGGGAGTCCCTTAAGTTCGTTCAAGGCCCAGTTGAGAGGGGTGTCCCACTTGGGCCTCATCGGAGAAGTAGGGCTTTCGGCTGCAAGCTGGTGTTGCTTCTCCTGCAGAAGGAACATGAACCATTTAGGAATGTATAGTCAAATAGATCTGGAGCTAAATGTAAGGTGGTAAAAGAATAATTACCAGTAGTCTAATCGATCTGGTCTATGTAAAAAACCTTCTTTTCCTTGTCCCACTTGTAGCGGGCCCTGATGAAGTCATGCTCCAATGGGTTGGTGAACTTCGTGAAGGGGTTTGGGATACCCGCGGCTTCACGTTCCGCATCCTCCTTATCCCATATGGGCCATTTGCCGAGGTAGCCATGGCTTCTGAGGCGGTGCTTCCCCGTGTTCCTTTGCTGAAGGCTCTTGAATTTCCCAGCCTTAGCCTTGGCTGCCTTGGTAGTGCAAGTGTCCTTGAACTTTTCGAACTCCCCTTCTATAAGTGTCGGATTTTGCTCCAGAATCTTGGACAGGGGTTCCTCAGCCTCAATAGCTTGTTTCACCTTCCCTTTCAAGGAGGCCAAATCATTGCTGAACATGCCCATGGTGTGATTGTTAATCTTTTTCATCTTCAGATCATCCCATGGTTGTTCTATGTTATCATCCCGGTCGGGGAACTTTAATCTCTTGTGCAACTTTGTCAGGAGCAACTGCGTCAAATGTTCTTTACTCCTTAAGTCATCGTCATTGATGCTCGTGCATTCCCGTAGGATACATCCTACTTGGTTCACATAGCACTTGCGAGGTTCTTCCGGCTCTAATGGCTCAAACTTGCTAGGTGCCATCTTTGTGATCACCACTCGTCCAATCCCTAATTTGTTAGGTTTTCGTATCCTCTTCTTCTTCTTTTCGGTAGCGGCATCGACACCGGTACCTTCCCCACTGATATCTTCCCCGCCGGTACCTTCCCCGTCGGTCTCGGCACCGCCATCGGTGCCGGCGCCATCGGTGTCGATGTCGGCGTTGGTACCATCATCGAGGCCGACCTGCAAACCTTGACTTTGCAATTGCTTAGCAGCCAAATAGTCGAGGTACTCTTGTTCACCCTCATAATCCATCTCGTCTGCATCTTTCTCAGAAGGCCCAGTTTCTTCGTTGTTCAACATGTTTCCTATGATTAAGTCTCCTCCTTTAATTCTAAATCTATGAAAAAAATGAGAAATGACATAAAAAGAAATCTATGTTTGCCAGAATGTCATTTCCTAGCAACTCCCAACACTCGATATGCCTACTATTGAGCACCTGAAATTCACCGAAACGGAAATGAATCAACATTCCGGTGTAACATAGGCCACTCGGATCATTTACCCTGCACATAATCATCATTTACCCTGCATATAAAAGGAAGAAAAATATAGAAGTTGAAGAAAAAACACGCTAAGACAAAACGCGCTAACATAGGAGTGGGGATTTTGAGGGTTAAGTGTGCATAGCAGTAGCACGTTTAGACAAAACTCGCTATAGCCACTCTAGGTAGCTATAGTGGTTTTGTGCAGAAACCACTACTGCTATCTTGACTAGCTGTAGCTCTTTTCTCACAAAAGCGCTGCTGCTATAACTAGTACCTATATAGCAGTTTTACTGTTTGTTTCCTTCTATTTTCTTTTCCTTTATTTTCTCTCACTTTTCTTTTCTTTTTTTTCTGAGAGCAGTGAACGAAGGGAAGGCGATATGTATTGCATCATTTGACAGTTAAATATGTATACAAAGTAGGAACATATATATTACATCATTGCACCCATGCATAATAATGGCTAAGTGTGTATACAAAATAGGAACACATATATTACATCATTTGACCGATAATACGGTTCCTCAGCGTTGACGTTTTCTTTTTTGAGTCAGCTTCTTTCCCTTCTTGTTCATTGAAGAATAATTGAGCCCCTCATTGTGACTTTGCCTTTTCCATGGAGTACGATTTTTCTTAGGTAATGCAATATTGATTCTCCTTTTGACGTATACTTCATCATCCTCGTCATCATCCCTCATTGGGTTGCCATACTGATCGTAGTCTTCCTCGTTGGTGACTCCATCCATTCCAATGATGTTCCTTTTGACTCTCCTCATGACAACACGGTTGGGATTGTGTGGGTCGGTTATGAAGAAGCATTGTGTCACGTGCTTAGCTTGTACCCATGGCTCGTTTTTTGCGATAGCGTTCACGGTAGCGCTCCTGGCATCGGGTATAGTCATGGTAGTGAAATTCTGGTTTTCTCTTTCGACATTCTTAGCCCATTTGACACGGAACATCGTTGTGTTGTGCAGTCCAGAGTAGTCAAGCTCCCAGATCTCCTCGATCCTTCCGTAAAATCTTTCAGTTGCGCCGTTGTCGCTGCTGGTCATGCATTCCATCGTCACCCCTGAGTTCTGATCATCACTGTCCATATCTTTGGCCTCCGTGTAGAACGTGTATATGTTGATATCGTATGCCTGATAGGTTACGATGTTGGGCGAGGGGCCGTGTGCTAAGGCGTATATGAGCAATCCATCCTTAGAGCCCTCCTCCGGGGGATTAGCAATAATATGCTCTTTGAACCAATGCAGGAAAGTGGAGTTGTGCTCTCTAGTAACTTCGGTGTCTGTTCTGCATATCCCCCGGTCACGATACTTCTTTGCGATAATTTCTTTGTGTAGTTCCACGAAAGTATCTACCTCGTCTAGGTGTTGTAGCACTACCAAGTTTGCTCTGTCGAAGTCGCTGCGTCGATCTGAGTATGCCACATGCAGTTCCCTGCGACCATTGGAGTGACCTTCTCCTTCGAGCCTCCCATCGTTCTTGTTAACGGGCAAACCAACACTAACACCATGCGGCTGGTCTGCGCCATATAGAAAATTCTCGCAGAAAGAGATGCACTCTTGTGTCAGATAGCCCTGGACGATGCTTCCATCCGGACGGGACATGTTACGAATGAATCCTTTGATGACCCCATTCATCCTCTCAAACGGCATCATGTTGTGCAGGAATGACGGTCCCAGGTCTATTATGTCGTCCACAATATGGACACATAGATGCACCATCACGTCAAAGAACGCAGGCGGGAAGTACATCTCAAGCTCATTCAGTATCACAACGATCTCTTCATGTAGCCTTCGGAGCTGCTTCACACTGATCGACTTTTGACATATGACATCGAAAAAGTTGCAGAGACCAACAAGCGTGTCACGGACGTGCTTGTCCATTATCCCTCTAAGGGTAACATGTAGTATCTGCGTCATCATCACATGACAGTCATGGGACTTCATCCCGCTAAAACTTTTCTTGTCCGTGTCTCACTACAAAAAAATACACTTCCGTGATGATACGTGTTTGTCACAGTAGGTCGTGTTTTTTTCATGCATGTACATCCATGACGATTTTATGACAGAATCAAGATAGTCATACATGTGCTGTCATAGAAGTGTTCCATGACATTACCAAAATTATCATCACGGAAGTGTCCACTTCCATGACGATAAATCACGCGTCACAGAAGTGCTTTCGTCAAGGGTGACCGACACGTGGCATCGACCGTAACGGAACGCCGTTAAGCTATCGGGTGGGGTTTTGGATCCTATAACCCGTTAACAGCCCCAACCAATGGGGATTTTCCACGTGTAAAATCATCATTGGCTGGAGGAGACACATGTCAGCTCCGGGTTGGCATAGGTGTCACTCATCCAATGGACGAGACGCGCCTATGATATGTTGACACGTGGACCGGCCCATCAAGTTTAAATGGGCCGGCCCGACTAAAGGCCCACAAGATTTTATGGACCATAATGGGCCGACCCAGCTAAAGGCCCACGATATTTTGCGGACCATAATGGGTTGGCCCAGCTAAAGGCCCACAAGATTTTGCGAGCCATAATGGGTTGGCCCAGGTAAAGGCCCACAAGATTTTTGTATGCCATAATGGGCCGGCCAGGTAAAGGCCCACAAGATTCTTGCGGATCATAATGGGCCTACCCAGCTAAAGGCCTACGAGATTTCGCCGACATTAATGGGCCGGCCCAGCTGTAGGCCCACAAGATTTTGAGGACCCTAGTAGGCCGGCCCATTAACTAGCTGCCATGTTTTGGGCCAAATGTCGGCCCATATTTGATCCGGTCCATTAATGGCCTGCCACGTTCTAGGCCTAATAATGGCCCATATGAGACCTGGCCCGTTAAAAGCATACCATGTTCTGGGCCAAATTACAGCCCAGATCAGGTCCGACCCTTTAAGAGGCATTGGGCTAAATTATGGCCCATATCAGATTCGGCCCATCAACTGGACGCTATGCTTTTGGGCCCACTTGCTAAAGGGCCATTTAGTAATTCGGCCTGATATTAGTTCCGGCCTGTTAACGGCCCGTTTAACATTTTGGCCCTATATTAATTTCGTCCTGTTAAAAGCCCGTCATATAGTTGGGCCTAACTACGGCCCGGTTTACATCCGGCCTGCTCGCAGCCGATATCTGATTGGGCCAAACAAGGACCGAGACAATTTTGTCCTGTTAAAAGCCCGTGATTTGATTCGTAGAATCATGGGCCGGGGTCCATTTCAGGCTGCTGCCGGCCCGTGAGCTGTTCGGCACGTTTCGGGCCCAAACTACTTCTCAGCCTCCTAAAAGCCCATTGAGTTTTCTTGCGAAAAGAGGGCCGAGGGTTACTCGGCCTATTAAAGGCCCGAATCTACTAGTGGGCCTATTTACTTTTGGCCTTTTAACGGTCCAAGATGACGAGGCCCATGAAGCGGATCATAGATCGTGATTGCATGACAACCTGATTATGTACCGTAATTTAACGGTTTGGCCGGTTTACTGCGAAGACAGGATATATATACAGTAAAATAACTGCAGTGTTGTGAATAAGAAAAAAAATCTAGACTACACAATAAAGAAATTACGGCATATTACATCCACTGGGCATCAAAGTTCGCCACTATGATAATAAAACACAAGCAGACAGCATATTACATACACTGGGCATCAAAGATCGCCACCAGTGCAAATAAACACGCCGACAAAATAATATACAAAACTGACAACACTTCAATAGAGTTCAAGAAAGGTTAGCCCTACTGGGGAGGTGCAGCGCAAGCAGCTGAGCAAGCTGATGAGACTGTGCTTGTTCAACACTTATATCTTACTCACTCTGAAAGATAAACAAGCAGACAAATGACAGGTTTTGCACATAAAAGTACCAGTGCTGACAATTCATCACATTTCTTACTGACGAATAAAGTGACATAGTTTAAAATTGCATTAACACAATATGGTATTGTTCAGGTCAAGACATGGCAGGAAATGACATTGTGAAGGAGTTGGCAGCTTCACGACACCACTTGATTACATATCAAGAACTCATAAGTATCAATGGTTAGTGTGCTGTCAATTTATCCCATTTCAGATTGGCAAGTAAAGAGACGGTTTAAATAATAGTAGAATGATATGACATTGTTCATAGTTAAGACATTGCAGAATATGACATTGTGCTGTAGTGGGTAGGTTCACCACACCACTGGATTATACATGAAGAACATAATCATACATGTAGTGCAAAATAAGATCACTTGCTCTGTATAGTTTAATTTACATGGTATTAAGAAGGAACTTGGTTGTACAACTGAAAACTTAAATTGAGAAGGACAAACTTTTGTCTATGAACTACATAATAAACTTTAAACATGCAATTTGATGCAAACACCAAAAGTAAACAGCTGTTGCAGTCATGCCTAACCAAATATACACAACAAAGTTTGAAGGCTTGACATGGACAAACTTACATTATTGGTGAAGACAGGCTCAAGAAGTTTACCACAAAATCTTCTTCATAAACATTGCCTTTATTCTACATTTTTTAAGAGTAAATATAGATGTGATAATATACGAAAAAATGGAGAATATTTAAGATAAGATGAAGAGTGATGCTACATAACCAAGTAGCTATAAATGTAAGTGCAACGATACAGGCAAAAGGTACAGCCAAGAGCAATGCACAACTAAACTTCTTCAGTACCAACCTCATGGTAAGAGTAAATATAGACCTGATGTGTAGAAAATGGAGGGCAAAGGAAAATATGCTGCAGAGTGATGGTACATGAAAAACTACCTGTCAATATAAGTACACTGATAAAGGACAGCATGTACTTACAAGAACAATGCAGAGCTAAATAAATTCATTGGTATTGGATATATTCTACACTAATGTAACCATTCATACAGATCAGCTAATTTGGAGCGAACAATTGATAAGCAAGCTATCATGCATACTGTTGTCACATAATGAACCAGGTATGTATGCAAGTACAGTGATATAGGACAACATGTACTAACAAGAGCAAAGCAGCGGGTAGCATATTTGCGATATCCTATTGTTCTTTTCAAACCGGAATTCTTCTTCGAGAAGATTTCCTGTAAAAAGATCCGTAAGGCACATGCCGAAAAGTAGAATTTCAAATTGTCATGTGATTTCATAGACAATACCTCATCCTGGGAATGAGACCAGTGCATAACAAGGTTTTTCCATTCAATGTTTTCTAAATTTAGCATAGGAGACGTCAACGGAAATTCGTTTATAGACTTTCCATCAAAGTGTGATTTCCTCAGGTAACACCGATACTGCTGCAATGCTTTCTTGAAAAGCACAAGCAAGCTTTGCTCGTCATGACTATCCAGATTGACCCTCGCCTAGTTACAACAATGTAATGTAAATCATTGATGTGTTCAATCAGCAGAGAACTAGAAAATAATAACCATGAATAATAGCACTTACACGTAAGTTGGACAGGAAGATGTGAAAATGGTGTTTGTCTTCACTATAATCTTCCCATGATGGGAATATATGCACGTAGTCCCTAACAACATTGAAAGCATTGTCTTTTAAACTGGGAATAAATGGAATGGGGTTCCAATCTGCAGGAATTGGCCGTCTCTATAGTTGGGATAGGTCTTCGGCCGGTGGACTTGCTGTACTTTTTGCTGGAGTGGGATTTTTCTGTGGTACGGCTGGTGCTATGGCAAATGAATTTGGTATATCTTTTGTTGGAGTGCAGGTCCTGTGTGGTGGGGCTAGTGGTGTGGCCAGTGAAGTATGGGTACAGTCTGCTGGAGTCGGTCCTACATTTTGTGTCACTGGTTGTACAACCAATATAAGTGGGGTGATGTCTGATTTCTCCGGCACCACCATGTTTTTCAAGGACTTTGCTGGTGCTCCTTCAGGTTCAGCAATCACCCTCTTCCTTTTTGATGTCTGGTGCACAAGAACATCATTTGATTGGAAAACATGGTATGATGACAGATGGAATATGTATTGATAATGGATTGGCATGGCATCTCGACATATATGATGAGTAAACTAAGCAGATGGCGGTGCAACAAATGTAGAAGAAATGCAAGACAACATATGCAAGATACGCGCAATCAATAAAACCTTGCCAAATTAGAATAGGCACCTTGATGGGTGAACAGGACATGCCATCTGCCTTGGACACCTCGAGGTTAGAATAGTCATTAGGATCATATTCTGAACAAGAATCAATAGGTGGGGAGCGTATGTGTTTGATTGCATCTAGAATGGAACTCAATGCCTTGGTGCCAATTTTGTAAGTCATTGCAGTGTTTAGCTTGAAGAGTGGACTGCTGCTAGTGCGACACAAAGCAGCTACACAGATCATAGTGTAGATATAACGGGGAAAACCGTAAGCATCAGAGTAAAATCAGCAAAGTGGAACTTGCTGGAATATATGTGCTAGTACTGCCGGTACGACTAGAAAGGCTTAGGATACCAGTTCTCTTGAACTAAAGGTGCGGTACTGTTAATATCAGTGTAACTCTCAAAGGCAACACAGCTCCCCGCATTTCCTTGCTATTCTTATAGGATCCAAGTGGGCAGGTCACTACAAATCCTATTCCCATGTTAACAAAATCATACAAATCAAAGAGGCTCAAAGTGTCCATCACAACCGACCGTACAGATTTCTACACTGCAAATGTCCCTGCTCATCTTCAGTACAAGGAACATATTGTACTACTATCATACTCCCTCCGTTCCAAAATATAAGTCTTGGAAGAGGTTTCCACTATGGATCACATACAGATGTATCCAGATACATTTTAGAGTGTAGATTCACTCATTTTGCTCCATATGTAGTCCATGGTGGAATCTATACAAAGACTTCTATTTAGGAACGGAGAGAGTACATACTAAGGAAGAACGGAAGAGGAACATGGTAAAGAAGAGAAAACAGATTTTGGATAATAAAATGTTGGTTGCATAGTGCCCACACATGATGAACAAGAGCGCATTAAGAATACAACTCCCAGCTGTCTCTCGACCATTTCAGGCGGTTGGATGAAGATCCTATGTCTCCTAACCCTTCTTCTTCCTCATCTCTGATTCTTCCCATACAAAACACCGCACGGGCCGCCGGCTGGACCACCGCCCCCACCGCCTGTGTTCCTCCGCCACCCCCACCCCGCACCCCCGCCCCAACCCCCACCCGCGTCGAGTTTTCTTCATTCGTCAAGGCCCCACAACCACCCGAGCTCCTTCATTCGCACCGGCGAGCTCTGAAAAATCGACTGACCCAATTTTGTAATTTAGTCTACTGTGATTTAACTAGTGTGGAATATAAAAGTGGAAAACCATAAGCATTGGGAGTATAGTGTTGAGCGTGCCATGGCGGATCTGAAGGTGCAAACCGGACAAAGGCAACTTCGCAACCAAGACAAGAAATCAGAGTAAAGCAGTGGCGATCTATTTTCTTACTGCGATAAATAAGTTGAGCAGATATGAAAGAGTACCGCCTCTGGTGCAGCGCCGTGTATGCATCTGCTGAGAATTTGACGGTGCTGCGGTAGTGATTGCTGTGGGCAGCATGGAAGCAGATCTAGGAGGGTAGATAGTGGCGGCTGGGCGGGGTGGACGAGACGGTCATAGGAGCAGTGCCGGCAAGGTGGATGACGGCGGGGATGAAGCGAGAGGACGGGATGCAAGGATCCCGGTCTGAAGCCGTGGATTAGAGAGGTCGATCTCTTGTAATGGACGGCGACATCAGGGTTTCAGCTCTAGCATGGTGGAGGAGGACGGCGGTGGATGGGGTGCCGGACGGAGGAGGGTGGGGTGGAGAGGGTGTTTTGGCGCCCATGGAGTATGAATGGGGAAAAGGGAGGTAGAGAGGAAGGGGGGAACCATGTATTCAGGGCACGCTTGTCTCAAATGCGAGGAAATTTACAAATTTAGCCCCCATTTCAAATTTCTACATCACAACAATATTAGTCGGTCGGGGATAGGACGGTAATCTCGCATACACCGAATATTTGCGGACGAGAGTTTTTTTTTGGCGCCCACCATGTACGAATATGAATCGGGGAGGAGTCGATTTCGGCCGAGGACACACTGTGTTTTGGCGCCCACCGTGTATGAATCCGTGTGAGAGGCGGTTACGTCATGTTTGGGTGAAATTACAAACCTACCCCTATTGAAACCTATAGAAATCCAGCAGATAGGCTTTGCGTGGCAGGGATAGGCAGTAGTAATTTCCATCTCGCAGATTTTGGTTTCGAGCGGTTACTGCGACTTTCCTTGCTCCGTTCAAATTTTGCAGAGCGCACGTTTACCATGCCAACTCAATTCGAATCCCGTTTGTATTCTATTTTTTTGGGACGGATCTATTTTCAATTGGAATTAAATTATATATACATCATTTTTTATATATACTTTCAAAAGCACAACAAAGAATTCTGCTCCTTTATATGTATAATATGATTTACAAATACAATGATCTCAAAATCTTAAGGTTGAATTCAAAAAAAATTAACCAAATTATGTTCTACTAAAATGTATGGATCAGTTATCTACATATTAAATAACATAGATGTGCATGAATTCATATGAGTATGCATGTTTGATAGATCAATTTTGGTTCGAGTATGGATTACATGTATCATCATCTCGAATTCAAATATTTGAATCCCTTTTATGTTCAGTCCTTTCACGCCCATATCTCTCTCATGCATGCTCCTTCATGTAGCTATCACTCTGTTTTCTCCAGCTCACCCGCATGCTCACTTCATGTTTCTCCTATCCTCGCAAACATGGTCTCTCGACGTCTCCCTTGAGAAGTGTCACACTCTCCCTATCATTATACATTACACGGTTTTCATTATCTCTCACGTTTCTACTATTCTATGGTATCACTCGGTACCTAAGCTTTCTTTTTCACCGCCACACACAGTCTCCACTCGTCTTTCACTTTGTCTTTCTCTGTATGGGATTCTCTCACACACCCTATATGTCTCTACATATGACTCATACCACTAAAATTATTCTCTCTCTCTCTCTCCTGTAGACACAACATTTGTTACGGTCTCCTTTTTGTCTCCATCCCAGACTGACATTATTCATTTGTTTACCGGTCAAACAACACCCCCCCTCTCTCTCACAGACACACACACAACTCCTTCTTCCACTCCCCTTCCCAACTACCGTCTCTCTCTCTCTCACGCACAAAACTCTGTCTTTTGCACCCCGACTCGTATTTCTCTCACAAACATTTATCGACTAGCCTCTAGATAGGTTTATACACCCGCACACTCGTGCTTCCAATATCTCATACATGTCTCTTTCCCGCTCCTTGTATCTATGTAGATTTTTCTTCCCTTCTTCAGGCACGCCCTCTCGATCGTGCAGACACACACTATCGCCTCATTTTAAGCTGATACCTATCACACAGACACTCCTTGTGTCTTTGTCACACATGCACTCCATCCTCCTCCACTCTCCCTCTCTCTCTCACACACATGGGCTTTTTGCAACAACCACTACAGGAATTAGCTACTTTGCCGTCTGCCATGGCGGACGGCAAAGGCAGGAACGGCAGACGGCAAAGGTCATTGCCGTCTGCCACGGACGGCAAAGGGCTCCGGCAAAGTAAGGATCGACAAAGAGCTACTTTGCCGTCTGCTTTCTGAGGCTGACGGCAAAGGGGCATTTGCCGTTAGTAGCTGACGGCAAAGAAAGCAAACGGCAATAATTACGTTGTTAGTCCGTTAGGTGGCTAACGGAAGCCTTTGCCGTCCGCTACTGTAGGCAAAGCCTTTGACGTCCGCTGCTGTAGGCAAAGCCTTTGTAGTCCGTTGTTGTAGGCAAATTGACCAAATGGGTCATCCCACCAGGAAGCACAGGTGACCGCCGCGTGGCTTCTTTGCCGTCTGTGGCTGTCGGCAAAGGTAGCTTTGCCATCAGTGGCTGACGGCAAAGATCCTGCATTGCCTCTTTTTTTCTATTTTTTTACATCCAACAATTTTCACAACAAATATATATGACATATATATATATATTTCACAGGGCTATTTAACAGCAAACATATGACATATCTAGCACATAAGTTCCATCGTACATACATATATAGTTCCATCCATTCATACATACCAAGTTGCACATACACATTGTTCCATCCATACATATTACAATGCAAAGTTTCATCAAGATAGCAAGCTAGAAGAATACTTGAAGATAATGAAAGAAAAAACAAGCACTCCATCATAGCAAGCTAGCTTCTGTGAAGTGAATGAAATCTGCAAAATGGAAAATAAGAAAGTTAGAAAAAGGTGACTAGAAGAAGAAGAGTAGAACAAGAAGTATATGTCATTTATGAGCTAATTTAGGTGAAATGGATCATTTATGAGCTAATTTAGGTGAAATGGATCGTTTTTGAGCTAACTTCAGTGAAATGGATTGTTTATGAGCTAACTTAGTTGAAATGGATCGTTTATGACCTAACTTAGTAAAAAGCATCATTTTAGAGCTAACCTAGGTGTGATGGGTCATTTTGGAGCTAACCTAGGTAAGATGGGTCATTTTGGAGCTAACCTAGGTGAAATGGATCGTTTTAGAGCTAACTTAGGTGAAATGGACCGTTTATGAGCTAACATAGGTGAAATGGATCACTTATGAGCTAACTTATGTAAAAAGCATCATTTTAGAGCTAACCTTGGTGTGATGGGTCATTTTGGAGCTAACCTAGGTAAAATGGATCGTTTATGAGCTAACTTACGTGAAATGGATCATTTATGAGCTAATCTAGATAAAATGGGTCATTTTAGAGCAAACGTAGGTAAAATGGATCATTTAGGAGCTAATCTAGTTAAAATAGGTCATTTTAGAGCTAACTTGGGTAAAATGGATCATTTATAGGCTAAGAATGGTAAAATGGGTCATTTTAGAGCTAACTTAGGTAAAATGGATCGTTTATGAGCTAACTAAGCTAATTATGCCATTTTTTACATAAGTAAACTAAGTACAAATCATTTTAGAGCTAACTTAGGTAAAATGGATGGTTTTGGAGGTCAGTAAGCTTATTAAGTCATTTTGGAGGAAAAGAAGCTAACTCTAAGTCATTATGGTAAGAATATTGGAGGAAATAAAGTTAAGTCTAGGTCTTTATGCATTTGTTAAGCAAAAAACTAGAGACACTTACCGTGATCATGGAGGTGTAGTAGCGGGGTGACTCGTGCCGGTAGCTGGAGAAGGATCGTGCAATGCTTGTCTGGAGTTACGCTGCACCAAAGATCATTTCCGATGTCTCGTTAGCATGATGACACTCAAATGTTAAGACTAGCAAGTAATGTCCATTCAAATTAAATTCACCGTGGTCCCAAGAGCAATCAGTGGCATCGCGGAGCGGTCTGACCGGACTTCTCGCACACAGACTGCACATTTGGTTTTGACGACTCAGTCATACTAGTTAGTAATGAGACAAACACTACATGAATGTTTTGGCTAATGTGTACAAGAAACTTACCACAAGGAGCTCGTACATGGCCCTTGCCTGCATGTCATTCCGTGCCCTCTCCTCCTCCAACATCTTTGTTGTCCTCTCCTCCAACTCCCGCTGCCTCTCCGCTGCCTCCGCTAGAAGTTTCTCCGTTCTATCTCTCTCACTCTGTATAGCAGCCTGCAACACCACTCCTCGTTACCATTTGTAATCATTGATGGAAGCGCACACAATGTAATGGAGAAAGATAGCTGAGTACGTATAATTAACCTTGAAGGCGAGTTAGACTGGCTGTTCACAAGGCCTTATCTCAGGAGCGAAGCTCGACTGGTGCGCCTTGATCTCTGGGAGAGTGCTAGGACAATGGATAAGTCCATCTCCCATGGCTATGGAGCCATGGGACCTCCCACCACCAGATATCATTAGTAGCTCTGTATCAATGGGACCCTGGCTCGGGTTAAAGTCCTCCCCTTTCCTCGCCTTCCCCCGATCTCTATATTTCACGAGCTTGTCGTGGGAGGAGATGTTGGTGAAGTTTTTTGGATCATGGAGGTCAGACGCAGAGAATGCCTTGACTTTCTTGTAAGAGCTAGTGTGGGCCATGGCATACAGGTCGTACACCTCTGGCACCTTATCCGCCTTATTGTAGCGTGCCTGAAAGAGAGAAACAAAGTAAATTAGTAATTAAAGGGCTGAAGCTAGCATGATGAACGGATTGCATGAATCATGAAGCAAGCCACATACCCAGTGGAGAAGCCACGTACAAGCTGGGTAGTCAATTGACTACCCAGCCTTTTGGTCAAACTAGCATATAAATGTACAAATATTGAAACAAATTTGTATAAATTCATATATTTAACTACACGATTTCAAATTGACTACACAAGACAACATATCTAGCACCGCCATTGCACATACCCAGTTCCGCCCGTACTAATATAAGTTGGAGCTGCCTTGATGGTGTGGCACACCTTCCATGTGGGCACGTTTGTCCTTGGCCTCGTTGTGGAGGGTTAGCCATTCTTTTGAGCACCACTCATTGACCAACACCTCCCAACAATCCATCCGATCCGCACACCATCCCGGAGGGGCCTAAGTTAGGAAATAGAAACTTGAGCGCTACGGCTACGAATTACTAAATGAAGGAAGTAAAGTACAAGGCCTTAAGAATTACCTTCATGTACTCCTCCTTACTCAAGAACTTCTCGAGGCACGCCGGCTTGGTCTTCTTGATACCACATGAGGCGTAGTAGTCTCGAATAGCCTGCACCAGAGCCTCGTGCCATAAGTTCTGTAGTAGGCGCTTGTAGACGTTATGGATAACATTTGCCGCCTCCTCCTTGTATCCCTCCTCACACCTTTAGAATGTCTGCAATCAAATGAGACAATATTGATTAGTACAATTAATAACTAGCTAGTTGAAGATTTTTAATTGTGTAAAGGAGAAATTACCCAGAACTTTCTACTCACCACGTCTTCCCTCGTCTTGTACAAGACACCGTCGATAATCTCACCCGGTGGGGCCGAGGCAGCCAAGTAGTGCTCCCAACTCAATCCAAGCTCTAGAAGCCGACCCTCACCAGTCAACGTGACAAACCCCGGGAAGTTTTGCCGACAAAGAACTCCAAGGATGGAGTTGTGCCGGCGGACACTATGATGGTGGTCCCAACCCCTGCATCATGACAAGGCCAATGCATTAGATATTTGAAGAAACATGAATGCAGAAGGGTACAAAAAGATTAAATGCACTTACCTCTCCCCATCAGGGAAAATCAACCACCTCTGCTCGTGGGTCGCCGACACCTCTGGGAGTCGTGTACAACCACGCTGGTAGACGGTGCCCCCTCCTCCTCAATATTAGTCGGCTCCCCGCCATCATCAGCATGGCCACTCGGGCCCTGAGGCTGATCCGGCCAGGTACCCCATCCAGACGTGTGCTCCTCCGGGGTCTCATGGGCCGAACTCTCGTGGCCCAAAGGCCCGTCAACCCGAGGCTCGTGGGCCGAAGGCCCGTGGACCGGAGGCTCGTGGACCTGAGTCCGTGTAGCCTCCTCCTTGGATGAGTCCACCCTAGCAGTCACATGCTCGGGTGAAACAACTGGGGGTGGCGGCGAGGAAGGCGCCCAGGCAGTCACCCTACCTCCTCTCCCACGACCACGTGCTCCAGCTCCTCTCTTCTTCTTACCTCGTCCCTTGCTCGGCACCGCAGCGATGAAGAAGGGCCCGGCAGTGTCGCCATACTGTCCAACAATGCTCGAGGAGAGGTGCGTGTGGAATGGAAGACCTCGCACCACGCGCCGACGAAGAAGGGTCCTCGGAGCGCTCCCGACCAGCGCCCACCATCTTTCAACACCTGCCATGACAAAGAGTAAACGAAATTAGTACAACATAAAAAAATACCAACATGAATAATAATATGTATATCACTTAAATGTATCATCATCAAGTACAACATAAAAAAATTGAATACCCGACACTACGTATAAATGCATAATCATCATCATCAAGTACAATAATAATCTCGATCAGTATCATCAATAAATGCATAATCATCATCATCACTATAATCAATGACGGGCTCAGGGGGTCGGGGTGTGGTGTCGGGGTCGGGGTGTGGTGTCGGGGTCGGGGTGTTGGGGTCGGGGTGTCGGGGTGTGGTGTCGGGGTCGGGGTGTCAGGGTCAGGGGGTCGGGGTGTTGTGTCGGGGTCGGGGTGTGGTGTCGGGGTCTGGGTGTCTGGGTCAGGGGGTCAGGGTGTCGGGGTGTCGTGTCGGGGTCGGGTTGTCGGGGTGTCGTGTCGGGGTCTGGGTGTCGGGGTCTGGTGTCGTGGTCGGGGTGTCGGGGTCAGAGGGTCGGGGTGTGGTGTCGGGGTGTCGGGGTCGGAGTATCTGGGTCAGGGGGTCAGGTGGTCGGGGTGTCGGGGTGTCGTGTCGGGGTGTCGGGGTGTTTTTTTCTAGTTCTTTTACTTCTTTTCTTCTTCTTCTACTTCTTCTTCTTCTTCTTTCATCCTTTTTGTACTTCTTTTACTTCTTTTTTTTCTTCTTTTCTTCTTCTTCTTCTACTTCTTCTACTTCTTTTCTTTTTCTTCATTTTTCATCTTTTTTCTACTTCTTATACTTCTTTTCTTTTATTCTTTTCTTCTTCTACTACTTCTTCTACCTTTCTTCTTCTTCTTCTTGTTCTTTTCTTCTACATATTCTTTTTTCTTCTACTTCTTTTGTTCTCTTCTTCTTCTTCTTTTTTCATCTTTTTTCATCTAAAACCGATGCACTAAATCTAACACTAACACATATGTAGCACTAAATCTAACACTAACACTAACACATATCTAGCACTAAATCTAACACTAACAATTAAACAACAAAAAAAGAAAAAAAAGAATACTCACTGGAGCCCGGGGCGACGCTGGCGCCGGGGTGGTGGGTGCGTGGGGGGCGGCGGGCTCCGGGGTAGTGGGATGGTCAAGCTGGTTGGGGAGGGGGTGGTGGCGGGGGCGGGGGTGGTGACGGGGGTGGCGCCGGGCGGCGGGGGCGGGGGCGATGGAGGGGGCGGCGCCGGGCGGTGGGGCGCCTGGGCGGCGGGATGGTGGGACGTCGGCGGGTGGGGAGGGGGCGGTGGCGGGAGCGGCGCCGGGCGGCGGGGGCGAGGCGGTGGAGGGGGCGGCGCAGGATGGCGGGGGCGGTGGCAGGGGCGGCGTGGTGGGTGGATGTGGGTGTCGGGGAGGAGAGAGAGAGAGAGGGAGAAACAGAGAGAGTAACCGGCGGGGGGCCTCGGCCGTTAGTTAGGTTAGTTAGGTTAGCCTTTGCCGTCTGCCCCGCCTTTGTCGTCCGCTTTTTGTTTTTCGTTGCCGTCTACTGCGGACGGCAAAGAGGGGGGACGTTAAGTTTTTTCGTTAGTGAGTGCCACCTCCCTCGTGCCGTCAGCCAGCGGATGGCAAAGATTCTTTGCCGTCAGCCAGCGGACGGCAAAGAAATGGCAGATGGCAAAGACCTTCTTTGCCTTCTGCTTCTTGGTAGCTGATGGCAAAGACCTTCTTTGTCGTCCGCTAGCTGACGGCAAAGAACTGACAGACGGCAAATTCCCTGATTCTAGTAGTGAACTAGCAAGATGCCCATGCATTGCACGAAACATCAAGATGCATTTGTATGAGTAGTTTATCTTGTGGGGGAAAAGGATGAATGAGGGAAGGCCTTATTTGCAAATGTGGAGAGGGGTGTGGGTATCTTTTTGCAAAATTGCCATAGCTTGCTTCCTATCCGTGAGATATGGATCAGACGACCTATATTGCAGGATGACAGGCACACGATCATCACCGACAATGCTTTTTTAAGAGTAGAGATAAAAATAGAGTTGGTGATGATGGTGGGCCTGCCACCCTGCAATGTAGGTCGTCTGATTTATATCTGACGGATAGGAAGGAGAATATGGCAATTTACCCACACTCTTCACCACATTTGCAGATAAGGCCTTCCCTCGTTCATCCTTTTCTCCCACAAGATCTTGATGTTCCGTGCAATGCACGGGCATCTTGCTAGTAAGAGTAGAAATTAGACATATACCACTTCTCGAATCTTGAAACCAACAACATTCCTCCCTTATCTCATCAAAACCGCCAAAGGAATATATTTTGAGTGAAACATAACATATTTTTAGTGATATACGTATTTCAAAACTAGACTTTTTTCTATCAAATCGGTGAATATGTATTAATCTACTTTGATCGTGTGGCAACGCATTGGCACATTGCTAGTAGTTATTATAATTTTTTGGACACCAGACAAACGGTGGAGTACATATACGAAGAGAAGAGGCGCACGCACGCAGTCGGCCTCTCGCTGTCTTGCACACATGAGTGTTACATAAAGGCGATGTTAACAAATAAACACTAAAACCCTAGGTGCACGATTGCTTGCTGCATTCGCGGGTACCGGGTAGGTGGTGGAGCACCTTTGTAGGAATAGTCAGCTCGCGTTATAATTTGATCCATACGAGTTGATGGTCGGGACCACAGGTGAACGACTTGGAGTGTGGTGGCTCGCCAGTTGCCATAGATCGAGTAGCGCGTTTAAAATATCATTTTTAGCGGGGCTAAGAGTTCTGATTTTCAATGGCGCATTATAAGTACTAAGTAGTTTTTAGAACGATTGGTATGGAGTGAAAATGGAATTCATAGTACTACGTACCTCCTTAGCGTATGGTTGTATGGGTTTATGTTGCGAGATGTTGAACCTGGTAGTTCTAGGTAAAATACTATGGTTTAGATTTAGATGCTACTTTTCAGTAATGAAAATCAGAAGGGGAAACCCCTCTTTGATTAAAAAAAACTACTACCTCCATTCTAGTTTACTAGTCCCCATCGTATTTTGGGTCAAAGTTTGTCCACCAATTTTACTTGTAAAATTTGAATGGAAACAAGATTTTGTTATACCCAAACAAAAAAGGACTGGAGGGAGTGATTTTCTGACACAGAAGTGACCTCTCATAGCGTAGGCATTGAACCGGCGCGCCGGCCAAGAGGGCCTCACTCGCTACAGGCCCGATTGAGCACGCCTCCTCACCACGTGCAACCATCTTAAGACTGCCCCGCCTTCCTTCATTGAATCCGCGCTTGTGCCGGCAACACGTCCTTCTGCAAGCCGACAGGTATTTTAGAACACAAAAAATGACTAAAATACAATTAATTTACGCATGGTCTTGACTTATTGTGCTTGCACTGGTAGCAGGAACTAATATTGGCTTTTCTTTATTTATAACTCTCCTCACACTTTTTTGGCTTTGAAGTGATCATTGTTGTGGACATTATGTATGAATGTTCAGATATCTGTGAACATGAGTTTGATGTGGAAGTTGAACTTGGAATGTCGGGCTTGCGCGTGAACTATACCATGTCCAATGCTTCGTCTGTTATTGTTTGGAAAGTAATTACTGTTATTACATGACCCGAAAAAATATATTTTGTGCCACATCAGTAGATGCACGGACATCACAACAGGCATGCCGACTGGATAAACATTTGAACCTAGCTATTATGAAGGAAGTTTTGTATTGACAATAGTTTTAGATAGCAAGAGACGCCTAGCCTGCTCTGCCTCTCCTAGCTTATTTCTGGCTTCTTCCATCTCTTCTTTGGCTTGGGTGAAGAGAGCATCTGATTGCTCTTTTCGCTTCTTCAGGAACTCAACTACATTCTCAAGGGCTGCTGCACGCTTTCTTTCAGCCTTTGCTAGAGCCACAAGGACACGAACAGCTGACGACTCCACCTGGCTTGTGTGTAATCCAGCATCATCTGGGAATTTGCACCTTGTGTCTAATCCCGCATCTTTAGGGAACTGGCACCTTGTGTGTAATCCAGCCTCATTTTGGAAACATGATCTCGAGGTTGTCCATACTTCCCTCCTCACAGGAACTGCATCCTGACATGAAGTTACTTCTTTTTTAGATCAATACTCAGAGCAACCAAGATCCACTTAGTAGAAGCCAGATAAACAGAACTCAGAGAAGTGAATTCAAAAGGAATATATATATAAAAACAGACTACAAGGTGAGAACACTCACTTCTTAGATCAAGCTAAAAACGAAAGCATTAGGACGATTAAGACTCTCCTTATTACACATCGAAGAATACCAGGCTTAAGAGAAACAGAAACTACAACATATACACATTGAAGAACATGAGGCTAAACGAAAGTAATTGAAAGGGTGTTACTTACCAAAGTTCGTTTTACATGTTTGGTGCAGCTCCTCTTTAACTTGCCACACTCCTTGAAGATGTCCCCAATATCCCGTGTTTAGTCTTCATTGCTACTCTGCATGTTTGCACTCATGGTTTTAAAATATCAACACGACAAGAAAAATATACTACTAGTAATACTCGCTCATCTTGTGGGCAACATTAAAGCACTCGTCTGCCATCTTAGAGCATCTCCAACAGAATCGCAACGTGCGGCGCTTTAAAAAAGCGTTTAAAGTGCTGAGATCAAGAAGTAGAGAGACTAGAGAGTAGAGGATAGTTCTCAGCATTGATAGATAAAAAAATAGATAATTCAACTACTCCTCATCGTCCAACTCCTCCTCGGTCATGTCCTCCTCCGACGTCTGACTGTAGGCGTGAAGATACCGATCGTCGTCGGATTCCCAGGGCGATGCTGCTCCTAGCTTCATGTTGAATTGAGCGTCCGCTTTTTGCCTACGCTTGTCCTCGCGATAGGCGGCTCACTCCGCCCTCCTCTTATCCCTCTCCGCCCTCTTTTGCGCATAGAACCCGTGCTCATTGATGACGTCCTACGGTAAGTGTTGACGCCACAGCGCCATGGCTTCCTCGTCCATCTCGGCGATGCCGAGACGGTGCTCCCGCCTCCGGTTGTCGCAACGATCCTCGTCGGTGCTAAGCCACGGCAAAGGCGCAAGCTCCTACGCCCGCTCCCACGTCGGCACGTTGGGGAAGTTCAATGTTCTATGAGGACACCGGAGGCACCACGCCGCCGTGTCATACGCGCGGGCAGCCTCGTTGGCAGTGTCAAAATTGCCGAGGCCGAGGCGCATCCTACGGAAATGGATCTCGGCGGAGAAGCCATCGGAGGGGCGCGCGCGGACGCCGCATTATCCCCAAGTTTCCCGGTGATGCAGCGACATGGTGGAGCGGCGGCGGCGAGGCGAGAAAGAGCGGGGAGAGAGCGGTGGTGAGGCACAGAGCGGGGAGAGAGCGGTGGCAAGGCACAGAGTGGTGGGAGGGCATAGGATTTTATAAAGTGTGCCAGACATCGCGCGCCAAAACTAGCACATGCCCAACCATTTTTTCCCGTGCGCGCCCGATACTTTCCCGACGTCTTTGCTATCTCTACTCTCTTCTCTAATTTTATATTTATTTTATAATTAATATTTAAAATTTATCTCTACTTCTCTACTGTCTCCTTTTTTTTCTCTATACTTTTTTTCTTATAAAATAACAGAGTTGGTGATGATGGTGTGCCTGCCATCCTGCAATATAGGTCGTCTGATTTATATCTGACAGATAGGAAGGAAACAATTGGAACTTTTGCAAAAACATACCCATACCCCTCTCCATATTTGCAAATAAGGCCTTCCCTTGTTCATCCTTTTCTCCCACAAGATAAACTACTCATACAAATGTGTCTTGATGCGTGCAACGCATGGGCATCTTGCTAGTTCAAAAAAACTTTCCATCATTTGCCACACTACTGGTTGCAAACGAAAACCCTACCCAAGCATAGCACGATACAAGAGCCACGCACAATTATAAGTTGATATTCTGTTGGACAATGGAGGCTATAACCAATTACTTTTACGGGAACAATAGCACCCAGGAAATTTGAAGGGTAGGTATGAAAAAAATTGGAACTGCACATGTACTGCTAAGTGATTCAATACACACATTACCAATCGAGGAGGAGAACGATGGTCGCGGCGGCCTCTATGAGTCATGGTCGGCAATGGGAGTCAGTTCATTGTCCACGACGGTGGTGCTTCTGCGCTTGGCGCCGGCTCCGAGAAGCAGATCTGAGACCGTGGAAGACGATGCCTGGGAAGAGGCTCTGTGTACAACGACGATGGTGGACCGGCTCCAGTGCGGCGCATGAGGTCGTCGATGAGGCAGATGCACTGCGGTGGACGAGTGCGCCGATGTAAAGGGGAGGAGCATGAAGACTGCGGTGCCGTGGAGAAGTCTATTTTGCGGTGGGGATAGAAAAAGAGGAGTATTCAGGTGTACTACTCTAGGTGCCGGGGTGGGGTTGGCTGGGTAGGGTGAACCTGAAGTTACGAAAATAGCCCCCTACCAGGCATCATTTGTAGGCCTATTTCGAAGGCTATGATGGAAACTTCCCACTGCTCGAATCAGGGTCGCGGGAGATTTTCCCGCCGACCTCAAAATTTTGTGACATTGAACTCCACGTGTGGCGTGTTGAGTGATTCAACTAAGCAACTAGCGAGTAGTAGTAGTAAACTCTGCATATTAGGTTTGACCGAAGTCAAACTTCCAAAAGTTTGACCAAGTTTATAGAAAAATATAAACATTTACCATAACAAATATGTATGATGTGAAAGTGCATTCAATAATGAATCTAATGGTACTTATTTGTTATTGTATATGTTAATATTTTTTGTTATAAGCTTTCTGAGAGTTTACAGAACTGGACTTTAACCAATCTAATACGCAGACTTAACTAAAAACGGAGGGAGTACACATTTGTTTCTTAGTTTGTAGTGAACGAATCATTTGTTGAAATTGTGAAATAAATATAGTAGGCCATTGACTTCAAATGTAATGGTGTATACAATTCAATAGTTACAATCATTGTCGAATCCCAAGATGTATACAAGGTCTATAGTACTTCACAACATGCTCAAACTCACATAATCCCAGTCAAATGAGAATCTAAATGCATTTCATAGTTATTACTTTGTAGGATGCAACAAAACCAACCATAACTCTACACCAGCCATTATAGAAGCAACATTTTGAACATATCCAAATGTGTGAATGAAACGTGCAGAGAGAGCTTGCGAAGATGGAGCCGATAGGGCGGGAAAGATTGTATGTATGTAGACGAGAGAGTAGGAGACAAACATAACGAGACAGAGAGAGAAAGAGAGAGGAAGAAGTTAGGTTTGTGAGAAAGATGAAGACATGTAATATACGTGAGATGCGTGTGCATCCGGATTCTATATACGTGGAAGGAAAAGAAACAACATGTTTAATGAGAGAGATAGAAAAACATAAACGAGACGGGAAGGATCTCGTGGGTTGGGGGATTGATAATTTTGTGCGGGGGAGAGATGGATTGGTAATTTTGTGCAAGAGAGAGAGGGTGGTGGGAGGAGTCAGTCAGCCGTCGTCACATCATCCTGCTTCCAAATGGCCCCGTATTCTCTAGCGCAGTGTGGTCGCCGTCTTCGATCTCCTCGATGCCCTCTTTGAAGATTGAGGTGTTGTGCATGTTGGGGTGCAAAGAAGCACAAGCGAGAGTGGTCACCGTATAACCTTGGATGGGGATGAATTGTGTGCTCGGGGGAGGGTGTGTGTGTGTGTTATGCTGTGTGTGTCTCTGTTTGTGTGTGTGTGTGTGTGTGTGTCAGATATTGAGAGAAAACAAACCTAAGGAGAGAAATGGGTATTCACGAAGAGATTGTGCGGGCCTTGAGGTGGGCACGGGCCGGGTGAGGGTGTCAAAATGTGCGCATTGATGCATGTGTTACATGCGATCGTGCGAGGGACGGATGAATTGAGAGAGATGGTTGTTGTGTTACGGATGCTCCTCTCTCTCTCTCTCACACACACACACACATACACAAACACACAAGTAAACTAGAAGACCGTTCTCTCATGTATAAACAACGTATCAACATTTGTCTATGTCTCACTCATGCATGATCAGTTGCACATTCAAACCTCTCTATGCCTGTATCACACACACACCGTCTCCACATTGCCCTTCCGCCACAACACACATATGGACACATACACACGTTCTCTCTTAGTCACACACACAAAATCAGTATTAAAAAAAACTAGGGCGCACCTAAAAGGTCCAAATCCAAATAAACACGAACTGGAGCTAAATTCAAATATATGGAAATATTGCAGCATCAAGAACTTTTCCAGGAAAAAAAAGTTGAGTAATATTCAGGGATTGTTTTCACACACACAAAAAGGTTCGGTGGATGTCCTTCGAGCGCGACACGGTGACACACCGTTCGATCGACCACGCGGCCACGGTTCACGCGCTTGCTCATGATTCCGTATCGTGGCTATGGTACTAACTAATAAAAGCACTTCCTAAGTATAATGTTTACGTGCACTAGTACGGTTTTCTTTTAAGTTTGACCAACCTTATATAAATCTAAAGTAAGCTCCCATACACGCACTCATCAATATGCCACCGCCGTTGTTGCGCATGCCGGTACCCGGCTGCTCCGGCCAACAATTTCTTGCCCATCACCGCCGTGTCGCCGCCATCCCTATGCCATGAAGCCGAAGGCTCGCCCGCTCACGTTGTCTGCAGTCCCTCCTCGCGATGCCGCCGCACTGCCAAGCACGCGAGCAGCTGGTGGAGCCGCGTCTATGTATGCAGCGTACGAAGAGGAGGACGAGCGTGTGCTCCAGCATGACGGCGAGGAGGAACTAGCATATCATTATCGTCTCCGCCCACGCGGAGGAGGCGCGCATGGTGGTTGTCGAGGCGGAAGCTAGTCGCGCGCACGTCGAGCCCGCAAACTAGGTGCGGACGCGGAATCTACCTTCGAGACCTTGAATGCCATGTGGATCCTGCAATCCGAAGGAGAAATTTGGGTCAGTTGACTCTTGTGAGCCGTTTGACGCAACATGGATGGCTAGAAGGGCTTCTTGCACCTCTTCTGTCGTCTTCTTCCTTCGCTCCGTCGAACTTCTTTCACAAATCGACTGACAAAAATAATACTACTAGTATGAATGTATTAAGTACAGTAGGAACACGAAGATACGAGCAGTAGTACCAACTGCAAGAAGAACTGTAGTAAGACATAGTACTGGTATTACTGTATGTACTAAAGAGTTCAAATAATGAGAAAGAACATAAACATAGTTCTGATGGGGCCTCATCACAACACACCCTTGAAAATAAACTAAGCAACTAGTCCGCTTGACACTGGAGTAGAATCAGCATGAGCAACGACACTTCCACCTACTCGGAGTCCAAGTCCACGTCCTCGACTTTTTCCTCGTCCCTCTTCCTCTTCCTCTTCGCTGACTCTTCTTTGCATGAAAGGACACTGGGCTCTGCTTCTTCATCCAACCCTTGTAGATATTTAAACAAAGGTACGCATCCATTCCTGCGTACAGGATGTGATGAAATTTGTGATGAGGTTTCTTCAGTTTAGCATACAAAGGATCAATCATGGCTGCTTCCAGGGTCAGCATTGAAGGTTGAGAGGAGGAGACCAGGCTTGCCTACAACAAGACCTATCCGACGCGGGACATCCCTGTCATTCCTAAAGTCTACAGTAACGAATTTCACTCTTTTGTCCTTGAGGAAGTTCTTAAAATCCTGGCACTCAACATCGGCATGGCATATGTGGTAGACCAAGCAAACGTTATGTATGCTAACATGGATAATGGTGGGCTTCTTCCTTTCTGCCTCCTTTAGAATCTTCTCTCTTTCCAGGACTGTGGTGTACTCAACATCTAGCCCAGCGACCCACTCATCCGTTGAACTGTTGAACATGGATAGGAAGCGAGCAAGCCATGCTTTCACCATCGCAGATCCACGTGTGTGGATGATGATGAACTCATCGCCGGTGATGGCTCTAACCTGGTACTCAGCGGCGACCATGGAGATTTGGGAGGCCATGGATTTTGGAGGAGGGTTAGGAGAAGTTGAATTGTTGTACCCCGTAAAAAAAACTGGGAGCGAACTAATGTGAAAGGACGGGACGACTGGGAGCGAACTGTTGTAAGGTAGAAGATGGGGACGAGTAGGGCATGCGAACGGCGTGGGGTTGCTGGCTTGCCCGGTGGATAAACGGCTGCAAGCCCCCAAAGAGTTCTCGAGAACTATGCGGGACCCATATCGTAGGCCTGACGGTATAGCTTCTGCCTATTCACACGCCATGCCAGCGCGTGGATGTAACTTCACTTAATTCCGTTAACCATCGCGCCTCCCACGACCTTCGCCTCCCTCGTGCGGTCGCGCCCTTTCAGACTTCGACCAGTTATAAATGAGCAATTTTTTGCCTACTCCGCATGCATGATACTCCCTCTGGTCCTTTTACTCCCGTCAACCGTTTGCAAAGTGTTTGACCAAATTTATACTAAAAATATCAATATCTACAATACTGATTATAATGAGTATAAGAACTACCTTTTATAATGAGTGTAAAAATATTGATTTGACATTGTGAATGTTGATACATTTTCTATAAATTTGGTCAAAGTAGAGGTACATTGACTTCAGACAAAACTTAAATGCACAATGCAGACTAGTTCATCCGTCCAGGTGCATGCCATGTCCTATCTTGTCATCACAACAAGGTTAGCTATTAGAGTACTACTACCTCCCTTCTAGTTTAAAGGGCTTGATTAAAAAAATTCACCTACTCTTAGTAAGAGAGTACAGGCGGTGGAATAGTTTTTGAAGTCTGCAAAACTACTCAACTAATGTTGTCGTTCTTCACAAAAAAATGTGTTTACCAATGCATGCATGAACACTAGTTACTCTAACCCCCCTCTCTTCTTTAATTCTTTGCCATATCAGCATGTTTGCTATTCCCATGTGCATGATACCAGCTAAGATTCCACCATTATGGCCAGCCTTAATCATCGCATGCAATAATTTAGTGCACCTTGAAATATGAACATGTGTGGGGCGTGTATGTTTTTAATGACTTGAGACTATACCTAGCCCGGCATGCAAGATGACTTATTATGCACCGTTCCCAATACCTACAGGAAGCCCGTTCGTCTCCAAATCTTTTCCTCTCCACGTGTGGAAACAATATGCCTGCCAGACTCTCCTTCTCTCTTCGGTGGTCCCACCACTCCACCCCGTCTGAAAAAATCTGCATGCATGACTCTCCTCCCCCCACGCTCGTCCAATCCGTTGTGACCAGCAATATTTCCACCCCTTCCCTCCCCCATAATTTACTCCAACAAATATGCCCATGTAGCTATTATGTTAATCATGCAACATATCTTCCGGGATGCTGCTTCAGTTACTTAACTGCAGGTGCATTGGGTCACTAACATATGGGCCCAACAAGGGTCTGGCCCACAGGTCAGTGATGCAACTGGACCTGCAGTTAAGTCAGTGCAGCTCAGTCTATATCTTACGTAGGTGTGCCATTGCTCGCTATAAATACTGTGCCTCCCATGGCATTCGGAAGAACGCTCACGTTCATCGCTATCTCCTCCCCCTCCCTCTCACATCGACCACCATGGCATCGCTCCTCCCAAGCCCTAAGCGCCCCTCACTGCACCGCCCGGACAGTCACGCGTCGCCATTCCGTTCCTCGCAGCCACTAGTCAAGGAGGACGCGTTGGCGTTCCACTCCTCGCCGCAACACGTCGGCGTTCCCAATCTCACTAGCACGCGCGTCAGAGGACGCGTCGGCTCCCCGCTATGAGAAGAACGCCGCGCCGCCCGCCGAGCACCCCAGCCTTGAAGAGCTTTGGAAAGAAATGGATGTCGCCTTGTGGGAGGCTTTGCCGCCGGCGGAGCACGCCAAAATAGAGGTGGAGAAGAAGGCCAAGGAAGAGAAGCGCGCCGCGGGGCAAGCTGCTTGGCAAGTCTATGTCGCGTCCGAGAGAGTCAGGCAATTGGCTCTTTGGCAGAAGGCTCGTGCAAGGGTAGTGAGGATGGCGGAGGACACCCGTGCCAAAGCGCTGAGTGCAGTCAGGCCCAAGCGCCTCATCTACGCATGGCGGTACGTAGACTGGGTGCACGCTTCCAGCAAGGAGGAGTACCTGCTGGCACTGGATCACCACACCGGTGAGATCGCGCTCGCCCGCCGGCAAACCGCCAATCAGCACCTCGCGAGTTGCGAGGCTGAGGAAGAGGCGTTGTGTCGGTGCGCTAGGAAATGGCCGCGCACCAGGGCACTCGTGGCGCGCCGCAAGCGCTCCTGCGAGCGCCGTGGCTTTTAGTAGGGAGTATAATTTAGTTTCATAAGGGATCTCATTAGTTTTGGGATGCAAATGATAAATCCCGAATGTTCGGGAATTATTAGTGTCCTTAATTTGATATGTAAGAGGGAAAGTTTGGAAACCTTGTGTATCCATATGCATTTTGTAAGTAGGTGCATACAACACAAACTTTCGTACTATATACTATCACACTACACGTCTCCCTCTATATATGCTTGCAGACTGTGCTAGTCCCTCCGTCCAGGTGAATAAGTCATCTTTGGTTGTGCACCGTGACCAAGTAGGAGGGAAGACTTTATACACCTAGACGGAGGGAGTACTACTATTACTTATGTACGGGCAAATGCACGTTTTAACATTACGATGCAGTTTTTGTAAAAGTAGAAAAACATTACTAGTCAAACTTGTCAAACAATTCAATGCAAAACAAATGCAAAAATGCTCGTTTGATTGTTTACTTTTAGCTTCCTTCTCTATGGTTATTTCTCTCTCGTACTTTGTACGGAGTATCTCACTTGTCGGAAAGGCATGCAAATTCCCAAACCGCTTCCTACACCGTGTATCGAATTTTTTGCCTAGCAAGTTGTGCCATTCAATTCGAATTCCAACTTGAGTACTTGTACTACTAGTAGGAGTACCAGGGGTCAGTTCGTTTAGGCTTCTAGATTAGTAGTAATCCCTTTACTACTAGCTCCGTCCTTGTTTATTGGTCCCCATTGTAATCTGTGTCAAATTTTGATCATAAATTTAACTAATGAAATGTTTGTGATGTCACATGCACTAACATTTTATCAGTTAAATCTTTGGTCAAAATTTACCACAAATTACAATGGTGACGAATAAACCAGGACAGAGGTACTCCCTCCATTTTTTTATACAAGGCCACTATGAAAAATATATTTTGCATCTATACAAGGCCACCAACAGTAATCGAGACAAATATTAATGAGGTTTCCTCGTACTAGTAACCCATGGCTTAATTACTAGCATGCATGTAATGGATGGTAATGACAAACTCATCTACTTCCTCTCTCACGGTCACTCAATTTCTTCTAATGTGCATGCACCCTATTAATAACCCGGTAAACGAGAAAATAAATTGACTTGTAAAGCACACATTGATTTTTATCTTGGTACCTATAATTTGAGTTTGTGGCCTTGTATATAAAAATGAAGGGAGTACTAGTAGTACTAGTAGTAGTTTAGAAGCCAAAATAAATGAGTGAGGCGCCTTAATGTTACTCTCCACTGTGACTAGTCTTGTGGGAAAAGCTGGGGAAGAGACGGCTTATTTTTTAAGCCGCCAAAAGAACTGGCCCTAGGAGTAGTAGCTAGGGATACTAGGAGTAGTAGCCAGGGATCGAGTGTGCGAGATGAACCGGAGAAAGTAAATGTAGAGAGATGAAATGCCAAAAAGATGGACGGATGTGATGGTTGCTTGTCCGTTATTTTTACCAGGCCACTTATTACTGGCAGTGGTTGGGTTTTGTGATATGACGGCTTTACTGCCGCGCCACAAGCGGGGTGAGACTCCCATGCAGCACCGCCCTCTACACTTGTACTACATTAGTCGTGGTTTATTTGTCCCCCATTGAATTTGACTAAAGATTTAACTAACAAAATGTTAGTGCATGTCAACAAAAACTATATCATTGGATTCATATTTGAACATAGTTTTGAATGATATAATTTTAGGTGACATGCATCACCATTTATCGTACTATATATAATGTAAGTTCAATTTTTGGCCGTACTAATCTATAGTAGTAAGGTGCCCATGCATTGCACCGAAGAGTGAAATGCATTGATTGGGGAGTTGTTTATTTTGACAAAGGATATGGGGGTCATCTCATGTGTAACGGGTATCGATAGGTTTCTTCGGATATTATTTCATCTCTAGAGCTCACAAACATCTGGGTGAAATAGATAAAAAGGTATCTTTTGCAAACAAAAGCGTTCAACTGTTCAACCTGCATCTAAAACTTGTGAAGAAATAACACTTATTGTGCTTTACAAGAAATGATCTTTAAGAATTAGTTTTTGAGTATCGATTGTTATACATGTTGGCTACAGATGACATGGCACTTTCTTATGTTCAACAGTTGGCTATACTATTAAGTATTAACCATGCCCTTATACACCTAGACGGAGGGATTAAATAAGGATGACTTCGAAGGGGGTAGAGGAGATGTAATAAATGGTTCGTCGTAAGTCTTTCACCAGTACTGTAGTAAAAATTCATACATGGTAGATTCTAGACTAAAACATAAATGGATACACTTCTATTCATGCGCGATACTCCAATAGAGCAAGATCATGCATGGAAGTCTCCACATGCTTAGACAACGGATTTTATTGAGCGAAGACTAATGATCAACATTTAACTTGGTAATGCATATGTTTAGGTGAACCTCCTTGGAGTCCCCGTGCACCACGTTGCGGGGTAAATCATACCATCCGTCTTCCATGTCCATATCGGCGGGAAGGTCCCAGCTCTGCATAGTCCTAGTCAGCATGATGGAGCCGGTGTCGCCGCCCACGTACCTCTGAGGGGTAATAACATTGAGCACACACCCATACATTGGCCTCATGTTAGTGTCAGCGTCAGCGGCGTCGCCCCTGACGCACACTACAAAGATGGGCGGCGGCCTGCACGGGCCTCGCCGGTGCCCACGATCAAGAGGAAGATGTTGCCGTCCTCCTCAGAGACTAGCAGGTGGCGGTGATCCTCCAGTGACTCCGGCATGGTGAACGGGTAGCACGTCTCGTACTTGATGTTCTCCGCCAAGGGCCAGTAGTGACCGCTGCACGCATCCGTAAGGTGATGCACCATGTCCGCTCGCGAGCCCCAAAACGACATCGGGCACTCATAGCAGTAGACGAAGGGCTCCTTGGAGGCATCGACCAGGCCATCCATGAAACGGGAGTGGCTGTAGGGGACGTTGCGCCGGTTGAATATATGAGCAAGTTAATACGAGATTTAATCCGAATAAGCACAAAATAAATCATGATGGCTATAAGAGAGATGAAACTAATCATGTGGACTAGCATAGTAGTAGGATATAGAGTAGAAACATGAATTCTACCACGATTTTGAACAGGAAGGACAGAAACACATACGATGCAACGGGAGCAGCACTGTTGGCTTTAAGAATTAGTTTTTGAGTATGGATTGTTATACATGTTGGCTACAGATGACATGGCACTTTCTTGTAGTCAATCGTTGGCTATACTATTAAGTACTAAACATGCCCTTATACACCTAGACGGAGGGATTAAATCAGGATGACTTGGAAGGGGCAGAGGAGATGTAAGAAATGGTTCATAGTAAGTCTTTCACCAGTACTGTAGTAAAAGTTCATACATGGAAGATTCTAGACTAAACCATAAACGAATACACTTTTATTCATGTGCGATACTCTAATAGAGCAAGATCATGCACGGAAGTCTCCACATGCTTAAACAGCGGATTACATTGAGCGAAGACTAATAATCAACATTTAACTTGATAATGCGTATGTCCAGGTGAACCTCCTTGGTCTCCCCGTGAACCGCATTGGCGGGTAAAGAAGATCATGGGTTTTCCAAGTCCACATCAGCGGGAAAGTCCCAGCTCCACAGAGTCCAAGTCCGTTCGATGTAGCCGGTGTCGCCGCCCACGTGATCTGGAGGGGTAGTAACACTAAGCACGCACCCATACATCAGCCTCATGTCAGTGTCAGCGTCAGCGCCGTCGCCCCTGACACACACTACAGAGATGGGGCGGCGTCCTACACGGGCCTCGCTGGTGCCCACGATCAAGAGGAAGACGCTGCCGTCCTCCTCCATGACTAGCAGGCGGCGGTGATCCTCCAGCGACTCTGGCATGGTGAACGGGTAGCACATCTCATACTTGATGATCTCCATCAAGGGCCAGTAGTGACCGCTGCATGCATCCGTGAGGTGATGCACCATGTCCGCCAGCGAGCCCAAAAACGGCATCGGGCACTCATAGAAGTAGATGAAGGGCTCCTTGGAGGCATTGACCAAGTCGTCCATGAGACGGGAGTGGCTGTAGGGGACGTTGCGCCAGTTGAATATATGAGCAAGTTACTACGAGATTTAATTAGAATAAGCACAAAATAAATCATGGCGGCTATAACAAAGGTGAAACTAATCATGTGGACTAGCATAGTAGTAGGATACATAGTAGAAACATGAATTCTACCACGATTTCGAACAGGAAGGACAGAAACACATACGGTGCAATGGGAGCAGCACCGTTGGCGTTGAGGTTGTCGCCCATGTTATTGAGGAAGAGGTTGCCGAGGTCGGGGAAGAAGTCGTCGTCGGTGAAGTTGTGGCTGCCAACAGTCGCGAGAGTGCGCTCCCCAAATTTCAACAGCGCCCGCCGAGTGGAGCGCAGGAGGGAGTGGCTGTAGGGGACGTTGCAGCCGCCGAATGGAGCGCATGAGTAGCACACGAAGAAGTAGATGGTGTCATTACTAGTACTCCGTAGTCTCTATCTATCTACTCTTATAGAAAACCGAGTTGGTGATGATCGTGTGCCTCCATCTTGTAATATAGACCATCTGATCTATATCTGACGGATAGAAAGCCAACTATGACAATTTTACAAAAGATACCCGCACCACTCTCCACATGTACAGATAAGGCCTTGCCTCGTTCATCCTTATCTCCCACAACCTCGTGCTCCTCCCTAAGTCTCTATCTCTACTCTTATCTCTATCTCTACTACTCTTTTTTTGTTTTTATAACAAATTGAATAGTACCGCGTCGTTCGCTGCACGGCCGGCTGAACACGCTTCCTCGCCTCCATCATCACCAACTGAATCTTTTATAGGAGTAGGAGTAGAGAAAAAACCGAGTTGGTGATGACGGTGTGCCGTGCAATGCACGAGCATCTTGCTATTTTTTTGCATATAATTCCAAACACCATGTACACACGGTCTTTGAGCACGGTTCATAGTCGTTCCACGCTCGGGCATTGAAGTTTGTAACTATTTCAGATTAGAATATACTACTCCTCCGGTGCTAGTAGTAGAGCAGAGTCCTACTCTACTAGTCTACTCAAGCAAGTTAGGGCATAGTAATAGGTACTGTAGGCAGTACCATTACTGTGATCACTCAAGCAAGTTGTCTGGCATCGATATGACCCTACGCTGCTGGTATGTGTCTCGTAAGTCAAGCGGGATGTTGTAGTCATCATCACTTGTCCACTTCCCGCAGCACATATTCGCTTATCCATCTTTGTCCGCACATAATCTCGTCCAATCTTCCATCCCCGCTAAGGCCCCTCCCCCCTCGTCCGAAACCCAAGCACTAAAAATGGCAGAACTAAGCAGCGTCCGCCGAAAGAGTTGCTGGAATTCGCTCCCCACAGAGGTAATCAAGCTCATTTTTTTGCGTGTAGACAATCTCAGTACCATGCCGCTTGCTGCGTGCTCGTTGGGGCTGTACCGTTTACTCAAAGCCCTCAGGCCGGAGCTTTTTAATCCAGCTCCTTGCTTGCTGATGCCACTTGATCTTCAGAAATGGCATGTCATGCAGCATAACGATCGTAGAGTGGCGAGCATCAACCCCCTTGACTGCGATCCGATCCCTGTCATGCTCAACTACATTTACAGTATGTACTGGGTCGGCATGAACACGTCTTCGATGGTGCTTGTCGACGGTCCGGCAGCTGGATGCTCGTTGAGGTCTACACCAGGCGATTGATCCCCCTTCCTTCGATTAACACCGCACTGCTTTGGCACCACGGCCCAGAATACTCGGGATCTTACAATAGCCACATGATACCAAGTTTGATTTGCTCAAGGTTGTAATCTGCCAAGTGCCCACAAGATCTGTGAATTATAAAGACTTCAGGCTAATTGCGTTCTTCAACCGCGGTCTCGCCTATCTGATAGGTCACTGCGGTAAGTGGATATATCTGCACGTCCATCAGAGGATTATACATCCTCCATGGTTCTCTGATGCCATTGAACACACACTACAAAAAAAGACACATCCGTGACATTTTGGGACGAACAATTTTTTTTCTGTCATACATATGACACTTCTATGATGATAATTGTGACAAAACCCGGTATCATCATAGATGTGGTGGGCTCCTACTTCTATGACAAAAACTCATGACAGAAAATGTGCTTTTTCATCCTGGGCGGGCCGGAGACGCAGCTGCATGACATTCTTTGGGCCGTCCATGACGGAAAAACCATGGAAGAAGCGAGGGCGAGGAAAATTTCGGGTAGTTCCCGGTTATGGTGGGAGGTTAGGGGCCGAGCGATGCGCGTTTTTCTCTCGTACACATATGCGCGTGTGTGCGAGGTGTTGGCTCTAACTGAACCCGAGCGAGGCGTTGGGCTCTAACTAAACCCGAGCGATTGCACTGCAGGTTACACGTTACTAAACACGAGCGATCGATCGATGGTTTTTAACTGAACCCGATCGAGCGATTCCTTCGCTACTGCTGCTAACTGAAGCCGATGGATGCTTCCTCTCTAGATGAACAATGAGTGTTGGGGCGGGGGGTGGGGGCGGGTTTGGATGAACAGTGGGCGGTGGCGTTGCCTCTAGATGAACAGGACCCCGTGGTGTGGAGGGATGGATGAACAGGACGACCCCGTGGAGGGCTGGGTGAACAATAGACGGTGGAGGGGTGGATGAACAGTAGCCGTGGTGGGGTGGTTGAACAGGAGCCCGTGGAGAGGGGTCGTTTAACAGTAGTCGGTGGAGTGGCGCGTGGTAGAGGCTGGATGAACAGGAGCCCGTGGATGAACAGTCGCAGGTGGAGGCTGGAGGAGGTCGACGGTGGATGAACAGTAGCCCGTGGAGGCTGGAGGAGGTCGACGGTGGAGATGAACAGTATCCCGCGGAGTCCCATTTTGCGGTACGCCACACCCCTCCTGATGAACAGGACCCCCGTTTCGACCGTAGCGCTCCAACACAAGTCTGTTTCGTCCGTTTTGCGGTACGCCACACCCCTCACAATCAACAGGACCCCCGTTTCGACCGTAGGAGGTCCGTTTCGTCCGTTTTGCGGTACGCCACACCCTCCCGATAAACAGGACCCCCCTTTCGACCGCAGGAGGTCCGTTTCCTCCATTTTGCGGTACGCCAGACCCCTCCCGATGAACAGGATCCCGTTTCGAACGTGGCCTGTCGAACACGAGGCCATTTCCTCCGTTATGTGGTATGCCAGGCCTCATTTCCATCGCCTGATCCGTCCAAGCCCTCCCGATGAACACGACCACGCATTCCGTTCTGAGCCAGCCAGTTGGCTCCCACGCGCTCCGTTGCCTCCCAATGAACACGACGCATTCCGTTGCCTCCCCATGAACACGACGAATTTCGTTGCCTTCCCATGAACACGACGCATTTTGTTGCCTCCCCATAGACACGAGCCCTCGCCGTACGTAAGCGCGAGTAGGCGTTCGAGACCCCGCCCGTATGTACACATATGTGGCCGTATTTTCTTTCTTGCACCCTGGCCGTTGTACGTACATGTACATGCTACATGCGCGCCTCTACTACGACACGTGCGCGCCTCTACATCCACCAGTATATATGTACATACATGTTTGCGACCAGAATGACAATGCTACATACGCTTCGACCAGGTAGGTCCCGACTGTCAGGCACTTCCTTGCCTACGAAGATGTAGCTGGTGGGTCCCAGCTGTCAGGGGGGTGAATCATTTTTTTGCCCGGACGCACTTCCTTGCGTGCGAACATGTAGCTGGTGGGTCCCAGCAGTCAGGGGGAAATGTTTTTTCGCAAAATACGGTGGCCCATCCGGTGGGTCCCCACTGTCAGGTGGAGGAATAATTATTTTGCACCTAATAAGGAGGCACTTCCTTGCTGTGGCCGTGGACCCAGCTGTCAGCCTCTCCATGTATAGTCCACGTCCGATGGAAGCCGTTCCTCGACCATGTTGACCACGCCGCGCTGAGAGCACCAAGGCGGTGGACGACGGCAAGGCCTAGGAAGAGGACGACGTGAAGCCAGGGACGACGCATCAGTGGATGCCCACGCGTAGAGGAGTACGAGGGTTCACTGGTTCGCTACGGTGTGAGGCTGCCGTCGCTGCAGAATAACAAGGGGTGTGAGTGAGTAGAGGGATGGCCTGGACAGCGGTGGGAGTAGTAGGGGGCGGTGAGGCCTCCGCCGCTTCACAGCCGGCCATGGGAGGCAGGAGAACGAGGCATGACTGGCACTGGTTTGGGCGGCTGGAGCAAGAAGACCAGAGGTTGAAGAAGCACTATGGCCGTTGGATGGACATTATACGGTCACTGGAGCTAGAATCGTGCATATTGACTAAGTTGACAAAGCCCTCCATCCCCGTCAACTTAGTAGGCCCACAAGTCAGCCTGCCACTATACAGGGTTCGAGCTAACAGGGGGAGTATTCATTTTTTTGTGCATAATAAGGAGGCACTTCCTTGCGTGCGAAGATATAGCTGGTGGGTCCGAGATGTCAGCGGTGGTAACATTTTTTCATGAAATACAGAGGCCCTTTCGGTGGGTCCCTGATTTTAGGTGGAGAATCATTAATTTGCGCGTAATAAGGAGGCATTTCCTTGCATGCGACCGTGGACCCAGCTATCGGCCTCTCCACGTACAGTCCACTTCAGATGCATGTCGGTCGTTGACCATGTTGACCAGGCCGTGCCGAGAGCACCAGGGAGGTGGACGAAGGCGAGTCCTAGGAAGGGAATGACACGGAGGCAGGGAAGACTCGGCAGTTGTTTCCCACGCGGAGGGGAGTACGACTGTACGAGGGTTTACTGGTTCGTCTGCCGTCGCCGGAGAATCAGCATGTGTGGGTGAGTAGAGGGATGGCTAGGCCAGCGATGGGAGCACGATGGGGTGGTGAGGCCTGCGCGGCAGCACAGTCGGCTGCGGGGAGGAGGGAGCAGGCAGTTTCGCCGGCGCTTGTTTGAGCAGCTGGAGCAGGAAGAGCAAAGATTGAAGAAGCATGACGGCTGTTCGATGGACATCCAACAGTCACTGCTTGTGCGTCAACCTTTTTTTAGGAAAGCCTCAAATCTGTGGAAAAGAGCATACAACCCATCTGCCATTATTTCTAATAATTTACAGCCCATTTGCTAATTCTTAAGGTTTTTTTTGGAGCCCATATTCTTTTTGTTATCATTACAGCCCATATTGTGGCCACCGTTAAAAAATTATACGAAATTTTGCATATTTCGGTGCGGACCGAACTATTTTTAATCCTGAAATTTCAACTCACATTCAAACTAATTTTAAAAATAAATGTATATCAATATAAAATCCAACAAATTCTCCATGCATAAAAATGAATGTAATTTAAAATCTCGAAATAAAAAAAAAGATATTTGAAACTAATTGCCGGTTTGATGTGTTTTAAAAATGTACAACCCATTTGTCATTACTGATGGGCCATTTTCTCGCCCAGCCGAATGAAAGCTCTTCTCGTCTTGAAAGATTTGCAGCCCAACAGGCCTAACAAAGCGACTTACTTGGCAAATCACAAAAAAACTGGGCTGTGGCTGTGGACCCAGCTGTCAACCTCTCCATGTACAGTACTCTTCCGATGGAATTTCGTTGACCACATTGACCACGCCGCGCCGAGAGCACCAAGGCGGTGGACGATGGCGAGGCCTAGGAAGGGGACGACGTGGAGCCGGGAAAGACGCGACAGTGGATGCCCATGCAGAGAGGAGTACGAGGGTTCACTGGTTCGGCTGCGGTGTGAGGGTGCCGTCACCGCAGGGCCTGGCTAGCGGTGGGAGTAGTAGGGGGCGATGAGGCCTCAATGGCAGCACCGCCGGCCACTGGAGGCAGGAGCTGGCGGTCTTCCGGGTGCTGGTTTGGGCAGCTGGTGCAAGAAGAGCAGCGATTGATGAAGCAGCAGGACCATTCGATTCAAATCCAATGGTTACTGCTGCTTGAATCGTTTGTTGACTAAGTTGACAAGCCATGCGTACGCGTCAACTTAGTAGGCCCATAGATCAGCCTCCCAACCAGTGCGCCCTAGATGTCAGTGGGAGGAACTATTTTTTCATGTAATAAGGAGGCAGTTGATTGCGTGCGGCCAGGCCAGCGGAGGGAGTAGGGTGGGCCGGGGAAGCCTACACAGCATCACAGCGGGCCACAAGAGGAGGGAGCAGGCAGTCTCGCCGGCGCTGGTTTAGGCGGCTGGAGCAGGAAGATCAGAGATTGAAGAAGCACGTCGACCGTTGGGTGGACATCCAACACTCACTGCTGCTAGAATCATGTGTTCACTGACAAAGCCTTTCGTAAACAAGTCAGCCTCGTAGTCTATGGCGTGCACATCCCATTTGCTTTTGTTTTTATAAATTTTTACTCATTTTCTAATTCATATGGAATTTATTGCAGCCCGTTTTCCATTTTTAGAATTGCTGGCCATTTTCTGGTCAGTACCAGGGTCAAAAATTTAACTGAATATGTGGGAAATTTTGAAAATTCGTAATTTTTTGTTGGGGAACAAAATATTCTTAATCCAAAAATTAATAGCCATACTAAAACAAATTTAAAAATAAATTAGGACTATGTCATGTCAAATCCAATGAAATACGTATAAGATATTAGTGAAGAACAAAAACAAAAAATAAACTAATATCCCATTTGCTATATTTTTTTGGAATTTTCAACCCCTTTTGATATTACTTTTAACAGACATTGACCATACTCTTTGGCCAGGACGGAATGCATCCCTCCTCGTCTTGAAAGATTTGCAGCCCAGTAGTTCGTAGAAAACAAATAGGCCTAGCTTGGGTATTCTTCAAAAAGAAATACTGGGCTACCTATTTTCCCAAAGAACTGGTGCATGAGCATTTAGCTTTATTTATTTATTTACTTAATTATGTTTAGGGGACCATGAGTATGTACCTGGGCCGGATTCCTGTGAGAACGTCCCTTCCAGTTAATTATGGGCTTCTCTATTGGGCCTTCATCAGTGGGCTACATGTTATCAACAAGTGGAAAATGTGTTCCGTACGGAAAATAGTATGAGCTACGTGCGGTACGGGGCACTAAAGGATCGAACCATGCAACGACATCCAAAACATTGTGTTTGTCGTTCTAACAACACATTTATTCAACCAACAGATGAAATATACTACTGATTGTACATTGAAAATAGCAGCAGCAGCAACCAGGGCTGGGGGTGCAACAGAAGCAGTAAGCAGGCCAGAAGAGTGAAGACGCAGCTCTCTCTTCCAAACCAAACATCAAACCATCATTACAAAAGGTCTACCAAAAAATAACAAGTGTATGCATCAAACTAAATAAAGATCCTACTACACAATTGTACGCATCTAACTAACTAGCTCAGTTAGACGTTACTATTTATTAAGTTGTGGACATTGGCTCACGGCTTGAACCAGATGGGTGCCTGACAGGGGAAACTCCAGCCAGCTGGTCGAAGTCTGATACTTGTGACCCTCTCTCCTACTTTGGGATGCAGAGCGTGGTGGCACATATCAGGGTATGGTGCATGCAGAGACGCATGGTACACTGTGTACACACAGTTTTGCCTGATTAACGAAATCACGCTGCCATCATGATCCTTGCCGTCAGTTATCTCCTGGTTAATCGAATAATTTAGTCCTATAAACAAAGAGCATGTACCAAGGCTACTTACCAGCCTCCAGTCAAAAATTCCTGAAGGCCCAGAGAAGCTGGGATCCTGCTCAAATACCTTGCAATGACTGTGATTGTATTCCGCGAAACAACACGTTCGGTACATGCGAACGATCATCAATCTTTTGCCGTCGTCCGATCGAGCCAGGAACCACCTGCAACTGCCATGCCGCTTTTCTTTGAAAGGTTCTGGGATTAGGAAGGGTAGGGACACCAGGCGGCCTACAACATCATATCAAGTTGGAGTCAAATAAAAAAGGGCTCTTGATTTAGTCAATCTTAAGAACAACATGTTATGAGCATAAATATTTTTTCAGTAAATGTTGACAGTAATATAAGCAAGCCATCATGATATCATAGGAAAGTAACATACTCTGTAAGAGCCGTTTGTAGCGATGACTGGAGTAGGCCAGCAATACGTCCAACCATAGAATGAGCCGACAGCGTAAATGAAGCCCTTGTGTTCAATGGCATCAGAGAACCATGGAGGATGTATGATCCTGCGATGGACGTGCAGATTTATCCACTTACCGTAGTGACCTGTCAGATAGGCGAGACCGCGGTTGAAGAACACAATTAGCATGAAATCTTTATAATTCGTAGATCTTGTGGGCACTTGGAAGATTACAACCTTGAGCAAATCAAACTTGGTATCATGTTGGCTACTGTAAGATTCTGAGTATTCTGTGTCGCGGTGCCAAAGCAGTGTAGTGTTAATCGAAGGAAGGGGGATCAATAGCCGGGTGTAGACCTCCACGAGCATCCAGTTGCCGTGACCGTCGACAAGCACCATCCAAAACGTGTTCATGTCGACCCAGTACATACCGTTAATGTTGTTTAGGCTGACGGGGATCGGATCGCAGTCAAGCGGGTTGATGCTCGCCACCCTACGATCGTTATGCTGCGTGACATGCCATTTCTGAAGATCATGCAGCATCAGCAAGCAAGGAGCTGGCTTAAAAAGCTCCGGCCTGAGGGCTTTGAGTAAACGGTACAGCCCTGACGAGCACGCGGCGAGCGGCATGGTACTGAGATTGTCCAGACGCGAAAGAATGAGCTTGATTACCTCTATGGGGAGCAAATTCTAACCACTCTTTCGGCAGATGCTGCTCTGTTCTGCCATTATTAGTGCTTGGGTTTCGGACGAGGGGGGAGGCGCCTTAGCGGGGATGGAAGATTGGACGAGATTATGTGCGAACCAAGATGGAGAAGCGAATATGTGCTGCGGGAAGTTGATAGGTGATGATGACTACAACACGCCGCTTGACTTACGAGACACATACCAGCAGCGTAGGGTCATGTCGATGCCAGACAACTTGCTTGAGTGATCATAGTACTGGTACTCCCTATAGTACCTACTACAGTACTATGCCCTAACTTGCTTGAGTAGAGTAGTAGACTAGGACTCTGCTCTACTACTAGCACCGGAGGAGTAGTATATTCTAATCTAAAATAGTTACAACCTTCAATGCCCGAGCATGGAACGACTACGAACCGTGCTCAAAGACCGTGTCTACGTGGTGTTTGGACTTATATGCAAAAAATAGCAAGATGCCCATGCATTGCACGGCACACCATCATCACCAACTCGGTTCTTTCTCTACTCCTACTCCTATAAAAGACTCAGTTGGTGATGATGGAGGCGAGGAGGCATGTTCAGCCGGGCGTGCAGCGGACAATGCAACACTATTTGATTTGTTATAAAAACAAAGAAGAGTAGTAGAGATAGAGACATAGGGAGGAGCATGAGGTTGTGGGAGGTAAGGGTGAACGAGGCAAGGCCTTATCTGTAAATGTGGAGAGAGGTGCGGGTATCTTTTGTAAAATTGGCATAGTTGGCTTTCTGTCCGTCAGATCTAGATCGGACGGTCTATATTACAAGATGGCAGGCATACCATCATCACCAACTTGGTTTTCTATAAGAGTAGATATAGATAGATAGAGACTAGGGAGTACTAGTAAGGACACCATCTACTTCTTCGTGTACTACTCCTGCGCTCCATTCGGCGACCGTAACTGTCGCGACCTGTTTTTCCGGGGAATAAATTTCTAGAAAAGACCGTCGTGCTCATCAGCCCCAGGATTACTGTTAGCTGATGAGGCTCCAACTTGATACAGAAATTCCAAGCGACATACAAAATATGCAGTACAAGACCATTCTGGCCTGTGAGTACAACAAATGGTTTCTAGTGGTTGATGGCGGAAGCGGTTTGTGGATCATCAGTGTCTATGGGACTCGAATTCCCACAGGAACAGCTGACCAGGTTAACTCCTATCTTCGCGAGGCTGCTATCTCCATTGCTTAGGTTCCGGGGCTGTCACCGCGTCACTCCTCTCCGTGCAAGAAAATCTGGCCAAGACAATAGCCAGGGACAAGCCAGTGAGTACTTTGAATGTACTCGCAAGCATTAGGAACACAGGTATAATATAACAATGATGTGCTAAAATATTTTATGCTCATGACGTTAGTCACAATAGATAAATGAAATTCTGATGCGTGCAAGCAAGTTATTTATAAAATTGCAATAACATGGTAGTATAAAAACTTATGAAACAAATAATCAAGTACCACAGTCGGGCGTCTGAGCGACGCCACATAAAGGGCTTTAAAAGAAAATGCCACAGTCGGGCGTCTGAGCGACGCCACATAAAGGGCTTTAAAAGAAAATGCCACAGTCGGGCGTCTGAGCGATGCCACATAAAGGGCTTTAAAAGAAAATGCCACAGTCGGGCGTCTGAGCGACGCCACATAAAGGGCTTTAAAAGAAAATGCCACAGTCGGGCGTCTGAGCGACGCCACATAAAGGGCTTTAAAAGAAAATGCCACAGTCGGGCGTCTGAGCGACGCCACATAAAGGGCTTTAAAAGAAATGCCACAGTCGGGCGTCTGAGCGACGCCACATAAAGGGCTTTAAAAGAAATGATCATAATGAATATCCCGGAGGTAGAACCATCCCAAAGATATTCGGTAATAACAATAATATCACGGGTTAGTCAACAATAATAATAATCATCACAGATATCACAAGTCACGGGTAGTAATTCCATTTTTCTGGTTAACAGTTTCACCTCCGAAGACCGACACAAAGACTGATACTTGACCCATCCCAGACTGTAATCCTTAACCATGGACACGGCTATTCGAATAGGTTTATTCTCTGCAGAGGGTGTACTCTTTACCCACGAGTAACGGATTTCTTTAGTCCATCGGGACTAATTCCATCTACGGTCTTTTTGTTGAAAACACACCTAACTTGCACACACCAGCTTATCACACACGTGTCTGGAATCACCCACGACACCTGTTAAGCAAACTCTAAGTGGGGAGGCTACAACCTCGCGTAGCATGGGATCAAATTTATATCGCGCGCTCTAAGGGGTGGCCTCCCCTCTCGGTCCCAACCAGAAACACCCATGCTCCCGGACTAGGTGTCCTGCCTACCAGTTAGAACCAGTATCTTCCACCATGGCCTCTCTGTACGGTGTGTGCTAGAAAGAGGTTGACAACTTACTGAACCGTACTCTACTTGCTGTAGAGACGAGTGGTAGTATGAAACAAGTGTGGGGGTTACTGGAACAAGACTTGATCTACGGTCGACTCAGGAGGTTAAAGTATTCCCTGCATGATTAGTATAACAAATATAATCCATCCAACAGGGTCACCGCTCATATCACCTTGCCATGCCATATCAGACATAACCGTCCCGAGGAGACCGGTGACAAACTCATACCTACCCAAGGCAGAGGTTTTTCACGGTTTTCTGCCGGTATGCATTTCAAGGCATATGAGGGTGATTATCATCACAAGTGTGTTCGTTTCCAACAGCATGGAAATCAATAACATGCACCCATGCATATGATCATATCACATGAAATAACAAGTCCTTCGAAATGCAGTGGTGTTATAAATGCATCAACGATCACACCAAAAATATTATGCCGGGATTCAGAATGCTTGCCTTCAATGTGTGGAAAGGCAGGGTGCACTCCAAAACTTTTGAAAGCTTCTTCTCTCTCCCAAAATCCTATTTTAAAAAATATTTGAATTAACACATATTTCAAAAACAGAACCAAAAAGTTGTTTGAAATTTTTTCAAATAAATCTTAAAATAAACTAGACCAAATTTGAAGAAGGTAGGAAAAAGAACCAACTCATTTGGATTTATATTTAAAAAGTTATAGCCAGTCAAAGTTCTGGTCAAAATCTGTTTTTAATATAAAACAGAAAAGAAAACGTTTCGGCAGAATACGTCTTCGAAAACGGGAGACGTACTGGGGTTAATACGTCTTCACTTAACCGACGTGGATATGCGCAGGGTCACTGACAGTGGGCCCGCCTGGCCCACTGGTCAGGTTTGACCAGTCTGCCCTCCTCCTTCTTCCTCTGTCCCGAGCGGAGGCGGGACTCCGGCGACCAACGCCGGCGAGCGGCGGCTCCTCGCGGCCTCTGGAGGGCGGGGATGGATCCGCACGGCTGGGGCGTTTCTCCCGGTGGTCGAGGGGTCGACAATGGTGGAAGAAGTCGTCGGCGGTGAGCTTCGCGGCGGAGGGAGGTTTCGGTGCAAAGTGGTTTCGGGGCGGCGGTGGTTCTCGATCGAAATGGAGTAGGGGGAAGGTTTACGGGAGGATGAGGGGGTTCTTGGTGGAGAGAACGAAGAGTGGGAGGCCCTGGTGGTGCCGAATTGGCCGGGGCAGTGGTGGCGGCCACCGTTGCCGGAGATGGGGATGAAGACCTCCCCCGAGTCAATTGGCTGCCAAGGGAGGACTAGGGGAGCAATCTAAGGCTTCCTGTGTGCCCGGGGTGGCTCGGGGCCTCCTCTTATAGTCCGTCGAGGTCGGTTCCGCGGCGGCCGGATAAGCTCTCCGGCGAACCGCCTCGCTGTAGCTTGCAGGGCAACGTGGCGCGGCTGGGGATGATGGCAAGAGCTAGTGGACGAGAGGGCACTGCTCCAGGGGCCAGGTGGCGAGCCGGGGTGGCTTGGGCGGCGCTGCACGGCGCAGGGCTGTCGGGCGGCGGCGGCGGCTAGCTCTTGGCCTGCCGGGCGCGGCGGGGGCTGCTTGGCGCGTTGCTGCGAGGAGGGGAGCGCGTGGCGTGGTGCTACAAAGCGAGCCAAAGCCGTGGGGCCGGCGTGTCGGCTCGGGCGCGTGGCTGCAATTGGCGCGCTCTGGGCGCGTCCAGTGCACGCACACCAGATGTTCGACACAATGCCGCGGCATGCTACAGGTCGCAGGTGAGGGTGGGGTTTACCAGATCGAGGTTAGGAGTAACTGGGAGTCTAGTGGACATGCTTGTTTGATCAACGGTGCAAGCTCGCAGTGCAATGCCACAATTCATGTCAAAACAGAACATGCCCGCAGGGTGTTTGAGAAAATGCCAATGGCACTTAGGAATGTCTTGGAGTGGCCAAAAACTCCAGATTGGGGTCTCTTTAGATGCAAGAGATAGTGGTGAGGTAAATTGGACAAAAGGGGAAACTTGCTTGTGCAAGTTTTACAAAACTACATTTCTGGACAGGAAATAAATAGCATTATTTCATGAACCAAAAATGATCCAAAAGGTGCATGCTCTTGGACTTAAGGGTTTAACATGGGGGACTACAAGTAGGAGAAATAATTAAGGGTATAGGAGCAACTAAAATGGTGGTTGCTGTACAAATCCTCAAGTTGGTCCAGAATGGAAATGAGGTTGATCCACTCAAATTTTTCAAAGTACATAATTAGGTTTTTGCACAAAGTGAAACAATAGGCTCCTACTGACCTCCCTTAATTTTGGTAGAAGTTTTAAAGAAATATTTAAATAGGTTGTAGTGCAAAATGCACTCTGGACCAGAGAAGAAAAATTGAGTGCAGGGCTCAAAATATTTTATGAATGAAATATATTTTTGCATAAAAGTTAATCAAAAACATCACATGACATCTCCAAATTTTCGTGGAAATTTTAAGTGAGTCCATCAAATGGTGGTAGTTCAAATATGGTCAGATAACCTTGAAAAAAACTGTTTTCAAGAAAGTAAAGATCAAGCAATTTAATTATTTAATTAGTTACACTGATAACAACAAAGTTTTTCTTGAGAGGTTAAACAAGTCCAACAACATAATTGAAAAGTTTTCCCTCTGGGAAAAACTCATCAAAACAGGGAAGGAAAAGATTAAAAATCAAAAAAAAATGGAGCTCAGAAATCTAAAGTTTTAATTCCTGGCAAAATTTTTTTTTAATAAAACAAGGCCAAATTTTTGGGGTGTCACAGATACTACCCCCCTTAAGAAAAATCTCGTCCTCGAGATTTGTTAAAAGCTGTTTTAAGAAAACTATACACAATAAAAAGTGGCTACAGTGAGAGGGCAATAAGTGGTGAAAAACCACAGTGTGAATACTGGTGTCGCGTGGAAAAGTCTACGGTCCGAGACCAAACCGGGCGATTTCTATGCTCAATATAAATTTAGAATAATCTTCTAAATTTAAATATACGCTGGTCGTACCCGAGAGCACAGTGCTCTCTCTGGCCGACAGGTGGACCCGGGGCCCACTGTCAGCCTCTTCTTCTCCCACTGGCTCTTCCTTCTACCTCTGGCTCTCTCTTCCTCCTCTCTCCCACGCGCTTTCTCGCGCTTTCTCCACCGGCGATGCCTAATGTGTAGGGCATCTAGGCCGTACCGTGGTAGTGCGCGGCGTGCTAGCTGCCGGTGCAGCGTGCACTCACCTTGCGGGCCAGCGCGCTGTCGGCACTGCTCGCGGATTCGACTCCGAACACTGGCGATCGGCGACGAGCGGCGTTGGTGGACTTCGCCCACCGTACACCAAGCTCGAGCTATAAAAACGACCGGGGTGCCTCTCTCTTCTTCCTCACATCTGGCCTCACTTCTCCTCCTCCTTTCTCCATTACTGCTTACAGAAGCTCGGTCGAGGCTCTAATGGCGGAGGCGATGCCGGACTGGTTTGTGATCCTGATATGCGGAGGGCTAGCGACGCTGCTGGGGCTCTCTGTGCTCCTGTGCGCGATGATCTTCGACGAGTATTGCGATGCTGCGGCTCGGGTGTTGGCTCTCCACGGTGGTGGTGATCATGAGGAGTAGATGAAGTATGTCGGGTGCTTACTATTGTTAGGGGGGGTGATTAACTGGATGTAACACCGTTGCAAAGTTTTGCAAACAGTGTATGTGTCCGTATGATTATGGCTATGAGTCTGCTCGTGGTGCTGTGTGAAATTAATTAATCCATGTCATGAAGTGGCAGGTGTAGCAAATTAGGGAAAAGAAATCTCACTCCAGGGTTTCGCGAGGGAAGAGCAGTTAATTTAAGAGAGCATAAACCACAACAAAAACTACACACATAAGTAGAAGCCAATTAATTGACTCGTCGTACAAACTCAGGGTATCACGCATAAGTCACACACATAAATAAATGCTGCAAAGAACGAATACAGCAGCGACGTCTAAAATGAAAATGGTAACTGAACGGGGTCCTGATAAAATGTCTCTGGTAAAGGAATACACTCCCCTTCTATTGGAGGAAGTGGATTGACCAGTCGATGTATGCGTCTTTCCGTGTCGGGTCTCAGTGGTCTGCCGATGGCAACCTGAGGATTTAAATCTGCGAGGCTCTGGAGATAATCCATCACTCGCTGGTTTAAATGCTCTTGAGCTATGATGTACTGGATAAGGTTGGCCAGAACTAGGTCTCTCTCAATCCGTCCACCGGGAAAAGACGTTACTTCTCCGGGTGCTGCACGACTCGGAAAGTAATAATATCCTCGTTCGCGGGCATAGGGTACTGCGGATCGAAGACGAGCAATTGCTTCTTTCGCAGCAGCTTCTATGGCCAGGTGTGGGGTTGGCATAGATTTCCCCACGAAGGAAACTTCTATTGGATCTTGGTTGGGGTCTACAGGAGGAATATGCACTGCTGCCCAATATTCCGAGGTGGATGGGGTGATCCTTGATTTGAACAGCTCGTACTGGGGTGGCTGGGTAGAACCCATGGTACTACGGGTAAAATCCCACAATATTTTGACAAAGCTACCTGGGGTTGCATCTGGGGTTCTCAGATGAATGCTGGGGTTCGGCATGACAGGAAGAAGCGTGAGTGTTGTGTGCAAAGTGAGGTTGCTAGGTAAGGTCACAAAGTGGCCTTTATATAGCAATGGAGCTGGATCATTTTTACCATGGTGAAAGGTAATAAATTTGCCAGCTTGGCTCCAAAGGTCGGGTCAGTGTCAGAGATACACATATCTCATAAAGAGACGTGTTACTGTGGTTGTCGTCGGGTTGGTTTTGGTAGTTGTGCCGGGAAGAACATGCAGCTATGTGCTGACCAAACAGGCAAGGCTATTATTAAAACAGAGGCACAAAGACAGGTTGCGTTAATATACGCGGTCGCATGATGATACATTGAAACTTGGTACTACTCACACGGCTCAGTCTACCTCGTTTATGTCTAAATGGGCGTGCCTGGTGGATGTCGAGGCTTATCCACGTGTCTCTCTGCCGGGATTAGTCGGAGATGGAGGAGGAACTGCAGGGTCGGGGAAGTGAGAATGACCATCACGGGGATTGTTGGCCACAACCCCGTTGGAGTGTGCTCCCAAAATGCGACGAAGCACTTCTGGGGTTATCGCAGCACCTTGGCCGATGGTTGGGGCAGATCTCGGGGTCTCAATCGGTTGTCCAAACAGCATGACTGGGTTGTCGGTGTTGGGCTCGTTTTCTTCTCTCGCCGGGGCTCGACGAACCAGCTCTCCACGAGCTGCGATTAGATCAATAGTGATCTGGTCGAACAGTGCCTCTAGTGCACTTACATAGCGCACTAGGTGCAACAATGCGGGGTCCGTCTCGTGGTCTCCATTGGCGACTTGGGGTGGTCTACCATACCCTTCTCGTCTGGGGTAGTAGTGGAATGAGCGACAGTTAACTCTGGGCGACAAGTGCCTGAGATGAACTATAGCCTCTCGAGCGGCTAGCTGGATGGCCTGTGGCTCAAAGGAAGTTGTCCTTCCGGTGAACCGGTAGGGACGTTCGGGTGCTAGACTCCTACCGTAAATGTGCACAGTGGCCCAGAATTGGCGGTCTTCACCGCTCATGGGTCCTTGATACACAACATATTCTGGCGGCTCCTCTAACACGTAGGCACGACGGGTGAGGTTTGCGAGGATGGTCACAAAACCTCCAAGGTTGGTTGCTGTGGTTTCGTTGTGCACGACAGGGCCAGGCATTGTGGCTTGGTTTGGGGTAGCGGCTGTGCGGTGCTGGTTTGGTGTTAGTGCGCCCTTTTTATAGGAAAAAGGGGACGAAATCTTCCTTCGAACGCTTGCGAGAAAGGACTATTTAGGGGCCGGTCACTGGCGCATGAGCGACAGGTTCGGTTGATAGGTTGGGCACCGACTGCCAAAAGGTGTTGGGTCACTGTGTGGCTACCTTACACGAGAAGCTTGGCTGGGGTTTGGTTGAGGTCCGGTGGGTTGGTTTTCCTAAGTTTATTGACCGGGCTAAGATAGGATTAGCCAATGGTCAGCCTGGCTCTGATACCAAGCCTGTCGCGACCGGTTTTTCCGGGGAATAAATTTCCAGAAAAGACCGTCGTGCTCATCAGCCCCAGGATTACTGTTAGCTGATGAGGCTCCAACTTGATACAGAAATTCCAAGCGACATACAAAATATGCAGTACAAGACCATTCTGGCCTGTGAGTACAACAAATGGTTTCTAGTGGTTGATGGCGGAAGCGGTTTGTGGATCATCAGTGTCTATGGGACTCCAATTCCCACAGGAACAGCTGACCAGGTTAACTCCTATCTTCGCGAGGCTGCTATCTCCATTGCTTAGGTTCCGGGGCTGTCACCGCGTCACTCCTCTCCGTGCAAGAAAATATGGCCAAGACAATAGCCAGGGACAAGCCAGTGAGTACTTTGAATGTACTCACAAGCATTATGAACATAGGTATAATATAACAATGATGTGCTAAAATATTTTATGCTCATGACGTCAGTCACAATAGATAAATGAAATTCTGATGCGTGCAAGCAAGTTATTTATAAAATTGCAATAACATGGTAGTATAAAAACTTATGAAACAAATAATCAAGTAATGCCACAGTCGGGCGTCTGAGCGACGCCACATAAAGGGCTTTAAAAGAAAATGCCACAGTCGGGCGTCTGAGCGACGCCACATAAAGGGCTTTAAAAGAAAATGCCACAGTCGGGCGTCTGAGCAACGCCACATAAAGGGCTTTAAAAGAAAATGCCACAGTCGGGCGTCTGAGCGACGCCACATAAAGGGCTTTAAAATAAAATGCCACAGTCGGGCGTCTGAGCGACGCCACATAAAGGGCTTTAAAAGAAAATGCCACAGTCGGGCGTCTGAGCGACGCCACATAAAGGGCTTTAAAAGAAAATGCCACAGTCGGGCGTCTGAGCGACGCCACATAAAGAGCTTTAAAAGAAATGCCACAGTCGGGCGTTTGAGCGACGCCACATAAAGGGCTTTAAAAGAAATGATCATAATGAATATCCCGGAGGTAGAACCATCCCAGAGATATTCGGTAATAACAATAAAATCACGGGTTAGTCAACAATAATAATAATCATCACAGATATCACAAGTCACGGGTAGTAATTCCATTTTTCTGGTTAACAGTTTCACCTCCGAAGACCGACACAAAGACTGATACTTGACCCATCCCAGACTGTAATCCTTAACCATGGACACGGCTATTCGAATAGGTTTATTCTCTGCAGAGGGTGTACTCTTTACCCACGAGTAACGGATTTCTTTAGTCCATCGGGACTAATTCCATCTACGGTCTTTTTGTTGAAAACACACCTAACTTGCACACACCAGCTTATCACACACGTGTCTGGAATCACCCACGACACCTGTTAACCAAACTCTAAGTGGGGAGGCTACAACCTCGCGTAGCATGGGATCAAATTTATATCGCGCGCTCTAAGGGGTGGCCTCCCCTCTCGGTCCCAACCGGAAACACCCATGCTCCCGGACCAGGTGGCCTGCCTACCAGTTACAACCAGTATCTTCCACCATGGCCTCTCTGTACGGTGTGTGCTAGAAAGAGGTTGACAACTTACTGAACCGTACTCTACTTGCTGTAGAGACGAGTGGTAGTACGAAACAAGTGTGGGGGTTACTGGAACAAGACTCGATCTACGGTCGACTCAGGAGGTTAAAGTATTCCCTGCATGATTAGTATAACAAATATAATCCATCCAACAGGGTCACCGCTCATATCACCTTGCCATGCCATATCAGACATAACCGTCCCGAGGAGACCGGTGACAAACTCATACCTACCCAAGGCAGAGGTTTTTCACGGTTTTCTGCTGGTATGCATTTCAAGGCATATGAGGGTGATTATCATCACAAGTCTGTTCGTTTCCAACAGCATGGAAATCAATAACATGCACCCATGCATATGATCATATCACATGAAATAACAAGTCCTTCGAAATGTAGTGGTGTTATAAATGCATCAACGATCACACCAAAAATATTATGCCGGGATTCAGAATGCTTGCCTTCAATGTGTGGAAAGGCAGGGTGCACTCCAAAACTTTTGAAAGCTTCTTCTCTCTCCCAAAATCCTATTTTAAAAAATATTTGAATTAACACATATTTCAAAAAGAGAACCAAAAAGTTGTTTGAAAAATTTTCAAATAAATCTTAAAATAAACTAGACCAAATTTGAAGAAGGTTGGAAAAAGAATCAACTCATTTGGATTTATATTTAAAAAGTTATAGCCAGTCAAATTTCTGGTCAAAATCTGTTTTTAATATAAAACAGAAAAGAAAACGTTTCGGCAGAATACGTCTTCGAAAACGGGAGACGTACTGGGGTTAATACTTCTTCACTTAACCGACGTGGATATGCGCAGGGTCACTGACAGTGGGCCCGCCTGGCCCACTGGTCAGGTTTGACCAGTCCGCCCTCCTCCTTCTTCCTCTATCCCGAGCGGAGGCGGGACTCCGGCGACCAACGCCGGCGAGCGGCGGCTCCTCGCGGCCTCTGGAGGGCGGGGATGGATCCGCACAGCTGGGGCGTTTCTCCCGGTGGTCGAGGGGTCGACAGTGGTGGAAGAAGTCGTCGGCGGTGAGCTTCGCGGCGGAGGGAGGTTTCGGTGCAAAGTGGTTTCGGGGCGGCGGTGGTTCTCGATCGAAATGGAGTAGGGGGAAGGTTTACGGGAGGATGAGGGTGTTCTTGGTGGAGAGAACGAAGAGTGGGAGGCCCTGGTGGTGCCGAATTGGCCGGGGCAGTGGTGGCGGCCGCCGTTGTCGGAGATGGGGATGAAGACCTCCCCCGAGTCGATTGGCTGCCAAGGGAGGACTAGGGGAGCACTCTAAGGCTTCCTGCGTGCCCGGGGTGGCTCGGGGCCTCCTCTTATAGTCCGTCGAGGTCGGTTCCGCGGCGGCCGGATAAGCTCTCCGGCGAACCGCCTCGCTGTAGCTTGCAGGGCAACGTGGCGCGGCTAGGGATGACGGCAAGAGCTAGTGGACGAGAGGGCACTGCTCCAGGGGCCAGGTGGCGAGCCGGGGTGGCTTGGGCGGCGCTGCACGGCGCAGGGCTGTCGGGCGGTGGCGGCGGCTAGCTCTTGGCCTGCCGGGCGCGGTGGGGGCTGCTTGGCGCGTTGCTGCGAGGAGGGGAGCGCGTGGCGTGGTGCTGCAGAGCGAGCCAAAGCCGTGGGGCCGGCGTGTCGGCTCGGGCGCGTGGCTGCAATTGGCGCGCTCTGGGCACGTCCAGTGCACGCACACCAGATGTTCGACACAATGCCGCGGCATGCTACAGGTCGCAGGTGAGGGTGGGGTTTACCAGATCGAGGTTAGGAGTAACTGGGAGTCTAGTGGACATGCTTGTTTGATCAACGGTGCAAGCTCACAGTGCAATGCCACAATTCATGTCAAAACAGAACATGCCCGCAGGGTGTTTGAGAAAATGCCAATGGCAGTTAGGCAAGTCTTGGAGTGGCCAAAAACTCCAGATTGGGGTCTCTTTAGATGCAAGAGAGAGTGGTGAGGTTAGTTGGACAAAAGGGGAAACTTGCTAGTGCAAGTTTTACAAAACTACATTTCTGGACAGGAAATAAATAGCATTATTTCATGAACCAAAAATGATCCAAAAGGTGCATGCTCTTGGACTTAAGGGTTTAACATGGGGGACTACAAGTAGGAGAAATAATTAAGGGTATAGGAGCAACTAAAATGGTGGTTGCTGTACAAATCCTCAAGTTGGTCCAGAATGGAAATGAGGTTGATCCACTCAAATTTTTCAAAGAACATAATTAGGTTTTTGCACAAAGTGAAACAATAGGCTCCTACTGACCTCCCTTAATTTTGGTAGAAGTTTTAAAGAAATATTTAAATAGGTTGTAGTGCAAAATGCACTCTGGACCAGAGAAGAAAAATTGAGTGCAGGGCTCAAAATATTTTATGAATGAAATATATTTTTGCATAAAAGTTAATCAAAAACATCACATGACATCTCCAAATTTTTGTGGAAATTTTAAGTGAGTCCATCAAATGGTGGTAGTTCAAATATGGTCAGATAACCTTGAAAAAAACTGTTTTCAAGAAAGTAAAGATCAAGCAATTTAATTATTTAATTAGTTACACTGATAACAACAAAGTTTTTCTTGAGAGGTTAAACAAGTCCAACAACATAATTGAAAAGTTTTCTCTCTGGGAAAAACTCATCAAAACAGGGAAGGAAAAGATTAAAAATCAAAAAAAATGGAGCTCAGAAATCTAAAGTTTTAATTCCTGGCAAAACATTTTTTTTAATAAAACAAGGCCAAATTTTTGGGGTGTCACAGTAACGTCCCCTACAGCCACTCCCTCCTGCACTACATTTGGCGGGCGTTGTTGAAATTTGGGGAGCGCACTCTCGCGACTGCTGGCAGCGAGGAGTTCACCGACAAAGACTTCTTCCCTGACCTCGGCAACCTCTTCCTCAACGACATGGGCGACAACCTCAATGCAACTGGTGCTGCTCCCGTTGCACCATATGTGTATCTGTCCTTCTTGTTCAAAATCGTCGTAGAAGTCATGTTTCTACTTTGTATCTTACTACTATGCTAGTCCAGATGATTAGTTTCATCTATGTTACTGCCGTCATGATTTATTTTGTGCTTATTCGGATTAAATCTCGTAGTAACTTCCTCATATATTCAACTGGTGCAACGTCCCCTACAGCCACTCCCGTTTCATGGACGGCCTGGTCGATGCCTTCAAGGAGCCCTTCGTCCACTGCTATGAGTGCTCGATGCTGTTTTGTGGCACGCTGGCGGACATGGTGCATCACCTCATGGATGCGTGCAGCGGTCACTGCTGGACCTTGGCAGAGAACATCAAGTACGAGACGTCATACCCGATCACCATGCTGGAGTCGCTGGAGGATCACCGCCGCCTACTAGTCTTGGAGGAGGACGGCAGTGTCTTCCTCTTGATCGTGGGCACCGGCGAGGCCCGCGCAGGCCGCCGCCCGTCTTGGTAATGTGCGTCAGGGGTGGCGCCGCTGACGCTGACACTGACACGAGGCCGATGTACGGGTGCATGGTCAGTGTTACTACCCCTCCGGGTCGCGTGGGTGGCAACACCGGCCTCATCGAACGGACTTGGACTCTGGGGAGCTGGGACTATCCCGCCAATGTGAACTTGGAAAACCCATGGTATCCTTTACCCGCTGACGCGGTGCACGCGGACTCCAAGGAGGTTCACCTGGACATACGCATTATCAAGTTAAATGTTGATCATTAGTCTTCTCTCAATGTAATCCGCTGTCTAAGCATGTGGAGACTTCCATGTAGGATCTTTCTCTATTGGAGTATCACGCATGAATAAAAGTGTATCCATTTATGGTTTAGTCTAGAATCTTCCATGTACGAATTTTTACTATAGAACTGGTGAAAGACTTAAGATGAACCATTTCTTACATCTCCTCTGCCCCCTTGCAAGTCATCCTGATTTAATCCCTCCGTCTAGGTGTATAAGGGCATGGTTAATATTACTTAATAGTATAGCCAACTGTTGACTATAAGAAAGTGCCATGTCATCCGTAGCCAACATGTATAACAATCGATACTCAAAAACTAATTCTTAAAGACCATTTCTTGCAAACCACAATAAGTGTTATTTCTTCACAAGTTTTGGATGCAGGTTGAACAGTTGAACGCTTTTGTTTGCAAAAGATACCTTTTTATCTTGTTCACCCGGATGTTTGTGAGCTCTAGAGATGAAATAATATCCGAAGAAACCTATCGATACCCGTTACACATGAGATGGCCCCCACATCCTTTGTCAAAATAAACAACTCCCCGATCAATGCATTTCACTCTCCGGTGCAACGCACGGGCACCTTACTACTATAGATTAGTACGACCAAAAATTGAACTAACATTATATATAGTACGATAAATGCTAATGCATGTCACCTAAAATTATATCATTCAATACTATGTTCAAATACGAATCCAACGACATAGTTTTTGTTGACATGCACTAACATTTTGTCAGTTAAATCTTCAGGAAAATTCAATGGGGGACTAATAAACCACGATCGATGTAGTACAAGTGTAGAGGGCGGCGCTGCACGGGAGTCTCACCTCTCACCCCGCTCGTGGCGCGGCAGTAAAGCCGTCATATCACAAAACCCAACCACTCCCAGTAATAAGTGGCCTGGTAAAATAAACAGACAAGCAACCATCACATCCCTCCATCTTTTTTGCATTTCATCTCTATGCATTTACTTTCGCCGGTTCATCTCGCACACTTGATCCCTAGCTACTACTCCTAGGGCCAGTTCTTTTGGCGGCATCCCCAGCTTTTCCCACAAGACTAGTCACAGTGGAGAGTAACAATAAGGCGCCTCACTCATTTATTTGGGCTTCTAAACTACTACTCCATCCTAGTTTATTCCTCACCATTGTTATTTGTGCTCAATTTTAACCAAAGATTTAACTGATAAAATGTTACTCCCTCCGTCTAGGTGTCTAAGTAATCTTACGAAAACCAAATAATCCGAAAACACTTAGGCCCGGTGCATTAACTTCTACCTCGTTTCTTGTTTCTTGACATATCAACCAATAAGAGATAAAGAGTGTGCATGCTTTTAATGACTTGAGATATCAAACAGGACATGCAGTGGTTAGTTCATTGCATGCAATACTATTAATTAGCAAATAAACATTAACGTTTCTCGTTTTCTCCTCCTCCTTGATCACGGTGCACAGCCTAAGATGACTTACTCACCTAGACGGATGGAGTAGTGCATGTGACATGCACTAACATTTCATTAGTTAAATTTACGATCAAAATTTGACACAGATTACAATGGGGACCAATAAACCAGGATAGAGGTAGTAGTAATGGGATTACTAATCTAGAAGCCTAAAAGAACTGACCCCTGGTACTCCTACTAGTAGTAGTACTCAAGTTGGAATTCCAATTGCACGGCACAACTTGTTAGGCAAAATATTCGATACAGGGTGTAGGAAACGGTTTGGGAATTTGCATGCCGTTCCAAACAGTGAGATACTCTGTACAAAGTACCACAGAGAAATAACCACAGAGAAGGAAGCTAAAAGTAAACAATCAAACGAGCATTTTTGCATTTGTTTTGCATTGAATCGTTTCACAAGCTTGACTAGTGTTGTTTTTCTACTTTTACAAAAACTGCATCGTAATGTTAAAACGTGCATTTGCACATACATAAGTAATAGTAGTACTCCCTCCGTCTAGGTGTACAAGCCTTCCCTCCTTCTTGGTCACGGTCCACAACCAAAAATGACTTATTGACCTGGACGGAGGGAGTAGCACAGTCTGCAAGCATATATCAAGAGAGACGTGTAGTCCGATAGTATATAGTAAAGTTTGTGCTATATGCACGTACTTGCGAAATGTGTACGAATACATAAGGTTTCCAAACTTTATCTTTTACATACTTAATTAAGGGAGCTAAAAATTCCTAAACGTTCGGGCTTTATCATTTGCATCCCAAAACTAATGAGATCGCCTTACAAAACAAAAATTATACTCCTCCTAAAAGCCACAACGCTCGCAGGAGCGCTTGTGGCACGCCACAAGTGCCCTGGTGCGTGGCCGTTTCCTAGCGCGCCGACACAACACCTCTTCCTCAGCCTCGCAACTCGTGAGGTGCTGATTGGCGGCTTGCCGGCGGGCGAGCGCGATCTCACCGGTGTCGTGATCTGGCGCCAACAGGTACTCCTCCTCGCTGGAAGCGTGCACCCGCTCCACGTACCGCCAAGCGTAGATGAGGTGCTTGGGCCCGACTGCACTTAGGACATCGGCACGGGCGTCCTCCGCCACCCTCACGGCCCTCGCACGAGCCTTCTGCCAAAGAGCCAATTGCCTGACTCTCTTGGACGCGACATAGGCCTCCCAGGCAGCTTGTTCCGCGGTGCGCTTCTCTTCCTCGGCCTTCTTCTCCGCCTCTATTTTGGCGCGCTCTGCTAGAGGCAAAGCCTCCCACAAGGCGACATCCATTTCTTTCCAAAGCTCCTCAAGGCTGGAGGGCTCGATGGGCGGCACGGCGTTCTCCTCGTAGCGGGGAGCCAACATGTCCTCTGACGCACGTGCTGGCGAGATTGGGAACGCCAACGCGTCCACCTTGATGCGTCGCGGCAAGGAGCGGAACACCGACGCGTCCTCCTCGACTAGTGGCGGCGAGGAATAGAACGGCGATGCGTCGCGTCGTGGGGAGGAGCGGAACATCGACACGTCCTCCTCGACCAGTGGAGGCGAGGAATGGAACGGCGACGCGCCGCGTAGCGGCGAGGAGCGGAACACCGATGCGTCCTCCTCGACTAGTGGCGACGGGGAACGGAACGGCGACGCATGACCGTTCGCGCGGTGCAGCGAGGGGCTCCTTGGGAGGGGCGATGCCATGGTGGTCGACGTGAGAGGGAGGGGGAGGAGATAGCGATGAACGTGAACATGAGGGGGAGGAGATAGCATTGTCGTGGGAGGCGCAATATTAATAGCGAGCAATGGCACACCTACGTAAGATATGGACTGAGCTACACTGACTTAACTGTAGGTCCAGTTGCGTCAGTGACATGTGGGCCAGTCCCCCGTTGGGCCCATATGTCAGTGACCCAATGCATCTGAAGTTAAGTAAAAGCTACATGGGCATATTTGTTGGAGTAAATTACGGGGGAGTGAAGGGGTGGAGATATTGCTGGTCACAACGGATTGGACGAGCGTGGGGGGAGGAGAGTCATGCATGCAGATTTTTTCACACGGGGTGGAGTGGTGGGACCGCCCGAGGGAGAAGGAGAGTTTGGCAGGCATATTGTTTCCAGATTGTTTCCACACATGGAGAGGAAAATATTTGGAGAGAACGGGCTTCCTGCAGGTATGGGGAACGGTACATAATAAGTCATCTTGCATGTCGGGCTAGGTATAGTCTCAAGTCATTAAAAACATACACGCTCCACACATGTTCATATTTCAAGGTGCACTAAATTATTGCATGCGATGATTAAGGCTGGCCATAATGGTGGTATCTTAGCCGGTATCATGCACATTGGAATAGCAAACATGCTGATGTGGCAAAGAATTAAAGAAGAGAGGGGGTTAGAGTAACTAGTGTTCATGCATGCATTGGTAAACACATATTTTTGTGAAGAACGACAACATTAGTTGAGTACTTTTGAAGACTTCAAAAACTATTCCACCGCCTCTACTATCTTGCTAAGAGTAGGTGAAAATTTTGAATCGAGCCCTTTAAACTAGAAGAGAGGTAGTGGTGCATTTAAGTTTTGTCTGAAGTCAATGTACCTCTACTTTCACCAGACTTACAGAAAAATGTAGTATCAACATTCACAATGTCAAATAAATATTTTTACACTCATTATAAAACGTATTTCTTATACTCATTATAATCAGTATTGTAGATATTGATATTTTTAGTATAAATTTGGTCGTGGGATTTCATTGATGCCTGTCAAAGCGTGGAGGAAGCATAGCTTAGGGCTTGCATTGTCGGTCTCTACATAGGTATTTCTCTTCATAATCCTGTAATTTTAGAGACTGATTGCGCTTTTGTGGTAGCATCTCTTGCATCGGGGGACTATGACAGGTGTGCTATGCATGACCTGAAGATGAAAGCGTTGAGCATCTCGAAGTTGATCAACAATCTTCAATTGTCAAAGATTGGCCGTTCGGCTAATAAGGTGGCACAATTAATCACAAAGTATAGCTTTGACAAGAGATTAGATGGTATTCTTGTAAATAACGTACCGCCCTGTGTGGTGAATATTGTATCGAATGAGTGCACTGGTGTGGCTGGTTAATTAATATAAGGTGGTGTTAAAAAAGTATAAATTTTGTCAAATACTTTGCAAATGGTTGACGGGAGTAAAAAGGACCAGAGGGAGTATCATGCATGCGGAGTAGGCAAAAAAATTGCTCATTTATAGCCGGTCGAAGTCTCAAAGGGCGCGACCGTGCGAGGGAGGCGAAGGTCGTGGGAGGCGCACCGGTTGACGGAACTAAGTGAAGTTACATCCACGCGCCGGCATGGCGTGCAAACAGGCAGAAGCTATACCGTCAGGCCTATGATATGGGTCTAGTAGACATGACATCTAGTGGGTCCCGCATAGTTCTCAAGAACTCTTTGGGGGCTTACAGCCGTTTATCCATCGGGCAAGCCAGCAACCCCACGCCGTTCGCACGCCCTCGTCCCCATCTTCTACCTCACAACAGTTCGCTCCCAGTCGCCCTGTCCTTTCACATTAGTTCGCTCCCAGTTTTTGCGGGTTACAACAATTGAACTTCTTCTAACCCTCCTCCCAAATCCATGGCCTCCCAAAGCTCCATGCTCGCGACTGAGTACCAGGTTAGAGCCATCACCAGCGATCAGTTCATCATCATCTACACATATGGATCCGCAACGGTGAAAGCATGGCTTGCTTGCTTCCTACGCATGTTCAACAGTTCAATGGATGAGTGGGTCGCTGGGCTAGATGTTGAATACACCACAGTCCTGGGATGAGAGAAGGATCTAAAGGACGAATAGAGGAAGAAGCCCGCCATGATCCAGGTTTGCGTACATAACGTTTGCTTGGTCTACCACGTATGCCATGCCGATGTTGAGTGCCAGGATTTTAAGAACTTCCTCAAGGACAAAAAAGTGAAATTTGTTACTATAGGCTTTAAGAACGACAGGGATGTCCTGTGTCAGATAGGTATCGTTCTAGGCCAGCCCTTCGATCTCCAGAAGGCAAGCCTGGTGTCCTCCTCTCAACCTTCAATGCTGACCCTGGCAGCAGCCATGATTGATCCTTCGGCTAAACTGAAGAAACCTCATCACGAGTTTCATCATGCATTGGAGTCGAAGACATTAGATGAAGATCACATCCTGTATGCAGCAATGGATGCCTACCTTTGTTTAAATATCTACAAGGGTTGGATGAAGAAGTAGAGCCCAGTGTCCGGTTCAAGAAAAGAAGCTTCGGCAAAGAGGAAGAGGAAGAGGGACGAGGACGAAGTCAAGGATGTGGACTCGGACTCCGAGTAGGTGGCGGTGCCGTCACTCATGTTGGTTCTACTACAGTGTCAAGCGGACTAGTTGCTTAGTTTATTTTCAAGGGTGTCTTGTGCTGAGGCCCCAGCAGAACTATGTTTATGTTCTTTCTCGTTATTTGAACTCTTTAGTACGTACAGTAGTACTAGTACTATGTCTTACTACTGTTCTTCTTGCAGTTGGTACTACTTCTCGTATCTTCGTGTTCCTACTGTACTTAATACGTTTGTACTAGTAGTATAATTTGGGTCAGTCGATTTGTGAAAGAAGTTCGACGGAGCAAAGGAAGAAGACGACATAACAGGTGGAAGAAGCCCTTCTAGCCATCCATGCTGCATCAAATGGCTCACATGAGTCGACTGACCCAAATTGCTCCTTCAGATTGCAGGATCCACGTGGCATTCAAGGTCTTGAAGGTAGATTCCGTGTCCGCACACGGTTTGCGGGCTCTACGCGCGCGCGACCGGCTTCCGCCGCGATAGCCACCATGCGCGCCTCCTCCACGCGGGGCGGAGACAACAATGACACGCTAGTTCCTCCTCGCCAGCGTGCTGGAGCACGCGCTCGTCCTCCTCTTTGTACACTGCATGCATAGACGCGGCTCCACCAGCTGCTCGTGTGCTTGGCAGCGCGGCAGCATGGCAAGGAGGGACTGCAGACACCGTGAGCGGGCGAGCCTTCAGCGTCATGGCACAGGGATGGCAGCGACACGGCGGTGATGGGCGAGAAATTGTTGGCCGGAGCAGGCGGACGCCAACATGCGCAACAGCGGCGGCGACATATTGATGAGTGTGCGTGTGGGAGCTTACTTTAGTTTTATATAAGGTTGGTCTAACTTAAAAGAAAACCGTACTAGTACACGTAAACATTAGACTTAGGCAGCGCTTTTATTAGTTTTTTTTGAAGTTAGTACCACAGCCACGATACAAAATCCTGTGCAAGCGCGTGAACCGTGGACGTGCGGTCGATCGAACGGTGCGTCACCGTGTCGCACTTGAAGGAAATCCACCGAACCTTTTTGTGTGTGTGGAAACAATCCTCGAATATTACTCAACTTTTTTTTCCTGGGAAAGTTCTTGACGCTGCAATATTTCCATATATTTGAACTAGCACATATGCCCGTGCGTTGCAACGGGAGAGATAATCAACATGTCAATCGCAACAACATGGCATAACAATATCCGAATGGTGCCACCCAACGGTGCCAGCGAGACACACGCTAGCATAAATGCATGATTTTTGTATGAGTGCTATGTTATTTAAAAGGCCTAATTTTCAAATCCTACATACGAAGGAATTATTTGGAAGTTTGTGCAATTTTCGGAATTCACACTGAGTCATGAAGAAATCTTGCTAAGTGTGTTTTAGCCCCTCTCACCTCTCCCAAATCCACTCTCGGGTCGTTCCCTCTTACCAAGTATTATTCCATTGCTTTATTAGTCCAAACGCTTGTGTCATTGCTATTTGTCTTGCAGGAATCTATACCGTGCACGGTCACCTGTTTAGATATTTAATTCCTAGGTATTAATTTCGCCTTCGTTTCATGCCCACTGGATGGATGAGACACACACACACACTTCATCCGTTTAGTTCTTATTCTTGAGGCGCCTTGTTTGTCTTCACTCTTCAACACAACTCGTGTACATATATAAATCTATAAAATTCTGTATAAAATGGTGAGATGGTACTATTTAATGGGGCAGCAAATCCATCGATCAACTTTTTGAAGCAGGCCCAGTTTGACTTGGCCCACATTTTTTAGGCAGGCTCTACCATCGATTAGTATGGTGGATCAGGTAAAATAGATTTGGGTGTTTGTGCTGTGTTGCAAGTTCGTCTCCCGCTTGAGCACCAATTCTTTTGGCTTGTTCTATGCTAAAGCGTGAGCCAAGAGCAGCTCAGCTAGCCGACGCAGGCAAGTCTTGGCCCGACACGCTGCTGACATATAAAAAATAGAGATATTTGTCAGCCGGCCACTTCGCATAGTTTTTCCTTTCTTATACAAGTAGATTGTCTCGGTTTTCAATTTCCCTCAACAACTAAAAAAGTCTCGGTTTCCAATTAAAAAGTAGCGTACCTAAAAATAGTTAAAATGGGACGAAACAAAGTGTAACCAAACCAAGAATACCTATTCCCTTTAATAGTAGATATAGATTTAGCTCCAGTTCATGTTTATTTGGATTTGGACGTTTTAGGTGCGCCCTAGTTCTTTTTAATACTTATTTTGTGTGTGTGACTGAGAGAGAACGTGTGTATGTGTCCATATGTGTGTTGTGGCAGAAGGGCAATGTGGAGACGGTGTGCATGTGATACAGACATAGAGAGGTGTGAATGTGCAAATGATCATGCATGAGTGAGACATAGACAGATGATGATATGTTGTGTATACATAAGAGAACGGTCTTCTAGTTTACTTGTGTGTGTGTGTGAGAGAGAGAGAGAGAGAGAGAAAGAGAGAGAGAGAGAGAGAGAGAGAGAGAGAGAGAGAGAGAGGAGCATCCATAACACAACAACCATCTCTCTCGATTCGTCCGTCCCTCGCATGGTCGCATGCAACACATGCATCAACGTGCACATTTTGACACCCTCACCCGGCCCCTTCCCACCTCAAGGCCCGCACAATCTCTTCGTGAATACCCATTTCTCTCATTAGGTTTGTTTACTCTCAGTATCTCTCTCTCTCTCTCTCTCTCACACACACACACATGCAACACAACACACACACACACAAACACACTCCCTCGAGCACACAATTCATCCCCATCCAAGGTTATACGGCGACCACTCTCGCTTGTGCTTCTTTGCACCCCAACATGCACAACACCTCAATCTTCAAAGAGGGCATCGAGCAGATCGAAGACGGCGACCACACCGCGCTAGGGAATGCGGGGTCATTTGGAAGCAGGGTGATGTGATGACGGCTGACTGACTCCTCCCCCCACCCTCTCTCTCTCTCTCTCTCTCTCTCTCTTGCACAAAATTACCAATCCCTCTCTCCCCCACACAAAATTGTCAATCCCTCAACTCACGAGATCCTTCCCCTCTCGTCCATGTTTTTCCAACTCTCTCATCAAACATGTTGTATCTTCTCCTTCCACATATATAGAATCCGGATGCACACGCATCTCACGTATATTACATGTCTCCGTATTTCTCACAAACCTAACTTCTTCCTCTCTCTTTCTCTCTCTGTCTCGTTAGGTATGTCTCCTACTCTCTCGTCCACATACATACAATCTTTCCCGCCCTATCTGCTCCATCTTCAAAAGCTCTCTCTGGACGTTTCATTCGCACATTGGGATATGTCAAAATGTTGCTTCTATAATGGATGATGTAGAGTTATGGTTGTTTTTGTTGCATCCTACAAAGTAATAACTATGAAATGCATTTAGATTCTCATTTGACTGGGATTATGTGAGTTTGAGCATGTTGTGAAGTACTATAGACCTTGTATACATCTTGGGATTCAACAATGATTGTAACTATTGAATTGTATAAACCATTACATTCGAAGTCAATAGCCTAATATATTTATTTCACAATTTCAACAAATGGTTAGTTCACTACAAACTAAGAAAACAAATGTGTACTCCCTCCGTTTTTATTTAAGTCCGCGTATTAGCATTGGTCAAAGTCAAGTTTTGTAAACTCTCAGAAAGCTTATAACAAAAAATATTAACATGTACAATAACAAATAAATACCATTAGATTCATTATTGAATGTACTTTCACATCATACATATTTGTTATGGTAAATGTTTGTATTTTTCTATAAACTTGGTCAAACTTAGGAAGTTTGACTTCGGTCAAACCTAATATGCAGAGTTTACTACTACTACTCGCTAGTTGCTTAGCCAAATCACTCAACACACCACACGGGGAGTCCAGTGTCACAAAATTTTGAGGTCGGCGGGAAAATCTCCCGCGACCCTGATTCGAGCAGTGGGAAGTTACCATCATAGCCTTCGGAACAGGCCTACGAATGACGCTTGGTAGGGGGCTGTTTTTGTAACTTCAGGTTCACCCTACCCAGCCAACCTCACCCTGGCACCCAGAGTAGTACACCTGAATACTCCCCATTTCCTATCCCCACCGCAAAATAGACTTCTCCACGGCACCGCAACCTTCATGCTCCTCCCCTTTACATCAGCGGAATCATCCACCGCAGCGCATCTGCCTCATCGATGACCTCGTACGCCACACTAGAGCCGGTCCACCGTCGTCATCGTCTTCCATGGTCTCGGATCTGCTTCCCGAAAGCTGATGCCAAGAGCAGAAGTACCACCGTCGTGGACAATGAACTGACTCCCGTTGCCGACCATGACTCACAGATGCCGCCGTGACCATCGTTCTCCTCCTCGATTGGTAATGTGTGTATTGAATTACTTAGAAGTACATGTGCAGTTCCAATTCTGTTCATACCTACCCTTCAAATTTCCTGGGTGCTATTGTTCCCGTAAAAGTAATTGGTTATAGCCTCCATTGTCCAACAGAATATCAGCTTGTAATTGTGCGTCGCTCATGTATCGCACTGTACTTGGGTAGGTTTTTCATCTGCAACCAGTGGTGTGGCAAATGATGGAAAGGTTTTTAGAACTAGCAAGATGCCCATGCGTTGCACACATCAAGATGCATTTGTATGAGTAGTTCATCTTGCGGGAGAAAGGGGTGAATGAGGGAAGGCCATATTTGCAAATTTGGAGAGGGGTATTGGTATCTTTTTGCAAAATTCCCATTTGTTTCCTTCCTATCTGTCAGATATAAATCGGATGGCCTATATTGCCAAAAAAAAGTATAGAGAAAAAAAGTAGACAGTAAAGGAAGTAGAGATAAATAGTAAATATTAAATATAAAATAAATAAAACAGTAGAGAAGAGAGTAGAGATAGCAGAGACGTCGGGAAAGGATCGCGCGCGCACGGGAAAAAGCAGCTGGGCGTGCGCTATGTTTGGCGCACGGCATCCGGCGCGCTTTATAAAATCCAACGACCTCCCACCGCTCTGTGGCTTGCCACCGCTCTCTCCCCGCTCTGTGCCTCACCACTGCTCTCTCCCCGCTCTTTTTCCCCTCGCCGCCGCCGCGCCACCATGCCGCTGCGTCAACGGGAAACTTGGGGATACCGCGGCGTCCGCGTGCGCCCCTCCGGTGGCTTCTCCGTCGAGATCCAGTTCTGCGAGATGCACCTCGGCCTCGACAATTTTGACACCGCCAACAAGGCCACCCGCGCATACGACACGGCGGCGTGGCGCCTCCTGTGGCCTCATAGAACATTGAACATCCCCAACGTGCCGAGGCGGGAGCGAGCGCAGGAGCTCGCACCTCTGCCGCTGGTTAGCACCAACGAGGATCATTGCGACAACCGGAGGCGGGAGCACCGTCTCGGCATCACCGAGATGGACAAGGAAGCCATGGCGCTGTGGGTCAACACTCCCATGGGACATCATCAACGAGCGCGAGTTCTATGTGCGAAGGAGGGCGGAGTGAGCCGCCTATCGCGAGGACAAGCGTAGGAGAAAAGCGGACGCTCAATTCAACATGAGGCTAGGAGCAGGGTCGCCTTGGGAATCCGACGATGATCGATATCTTCACGCCGACAGTCATACGTTGGAGGAGGACATCACCGAGGAGGAGTCAGACGACGAGGAGTAGTTGAATTATCTTTTTTTGTCTATCTATGCTGAGAACTATCCTCTACTCTCTATTATCTACTTCTCGAACTCAGCGCTGTAAACGCTTTTTTAAAGTGCCGCACATTGCAATTCTGTTGGAGATGCTCTAACATGGTAGATGAGTGCTTTAATGATGCCCACAAGATGCGCGAGTATTACTAAGTATATTTTTCTTGCCATGTTGAGATTTTAAAACCACGAGTGCGAACATGCAGAGGAGCAATGAAGACCAAACACGGGATATTCGGGACATCTTCAAGGAGCGTGGCAAGTTAAAGAGGAGCTGCACCGAACCTATAAAACGAGCTTTGGTAAGTAACACCCTTTCAATTACTTTCGTTTAGCCTCATGTTCTTCGATGTGTATATGTTGTAGTTTCTGTTTCTCTTAAGCATGGTGTTCTTCAATGTGTAATAAGAAGAGTCTTAGTCGTCCTAATGCTTTCATTTTTAGCTTGATGTAGGAAGTGGGTGTTCTCACCTTGTAGTCTGTTTTTATATTTCTTTTCCTTTTGAATTCACTTCTCCGAGTATTGTTTATCTGGCTTCTACTAAATGGATCTAGGTTGCTCTGAGTATTGATCTAAAAAAGAAGTAACTTCATGTCAGGATGCAGTTCCTGCGAGGAGGGAAGTATGGTCAACCTCGAGATCATGTTTCCAAAATGAGGATGGATTACACACAAGGTGCCAGTTCCCTAATGATACTGGATTAGACACAAGGTGCAAATTCCCAGATGATGCTGGATTACAGACAAGCCAGGTGGAGTCGTCCGCTGTTCGTGTCCTCGTGGCATTAGTAAAGGCTGAAAGAAATCGTGCAGCAGCCCTTGAGAATGTAGCTGAGTTCCTGAAGAAGTTAAAAGAGCAATCAGATGCTCTCTTCACCCAAGCCAAAGATGAGATGGAAGAAGCCAGAAATAAGCTAGGAGAGGCAGAGCAGGCTAGGCGTCTCCTGCTATCTAAAACTTTTGTCAATACAAATATTCTGTGCATCTACTGATGTGGCACAAAATGTTTTTTTTCGGGTCATGTAATAACAGCAATTACTTTCCAAACAATAACAGACGAAGCGTTGGACATGGTATAGTTCACGCGCAAGCCCGACATTCCAAGTTCAACTTCCATATCAAACTCATGTTCACAGATATCTACACATTCATACATGATGTCCACAACCATGATTCACTTCGAAGCCAAAAAAATGTGAGGAGAGTTATAAATAAAGAAAAACCTCTACTAGTTCCCGCTACCAGTGCAAGCACAACAAGTCAAGACCATGCGTAAATTAATTATATTTTTGTCATTTTTTGTGTTCTAAAATGCCTGCCGGCTCGCGGAAGGATGTGTTGCCGGCACACGCGCAGATTCAATGAAGGCAGGCGGGGCAGTCTTAAGCTGGTTGCACGCAGCTAGGAGGCGTGCTCAGCCGGGCCTGCAGCGAGTGTGGCCCTCTTGGCAGGCGTGCCGGTTCAATGCCTGTGCTATGAGAGGTCGCGTCCGTGTCAGAGCAATCACTCCCTCCAGTCCTTTTTTGTTTAGGTATAACAAAATCTAGTTTTCCATTCTCATTTTACAAGTAAAATTCGTGGACAAACTTTGACCCAAAGTACGATGGCGACTAGTAAACCAGAATGGAGGTAGTAGTTTTTTTTAATCAGAGAAGGGTTTCCCCTTCCGATTTTCATTACTGAAAACCAGCATCTAAATCTAAACCATAGTATTTTCCCTAGAACTACCAGGTCAACATCTTGCAACATAAACCTATACAACCATACACCAAGGAGGTACGCAGTACTATGATTCCATTTTCGCTTCATACCAATCGTTCTAAAAACTACTTACTACTTATAACGTGCCATTGAAAATCGGAATTCTTAACCCCGCTAAAAAACGATATTTTAAACGTGGCTACTCGATCTGTGGCAACTGGCGAGCCACCGCCGCTCCAAGTTGTTCACCTGTGGTCCCGACCATCAACTCCTACGGATCAAATTATCACGCGAGCTGACTATTCCTACAAAGGTGCTCCACCACGTTCCCGGTACCCGCGAATGCAGCAATCGTGCACCTAGGGTTTTAGGGTTTATTTGTTAACGTCTCCTTTACGTAGCACTCATGTGTGCAAGATAGCGAGAGGCTGACTGCGTGCGTGCGCCTCTTCTCTTTGTATATGTACCCCACCGTTTATTTGGTGTCCAAAAAATTATAATAACTACTAGCAATGTGCCAATGCATTGCCACACGATCAAAGTAGATTAATACATATTCACCGATTTGATTGAAAAAAAGTCTACTTTTGAAATACGTATATCACTAAAAATATGTTATGTTTCACTCAAAATATATTCCTTTGGCGGTTTTGATGAGATAAGGGAGGAATGTTGTTGGTTTAAGGATTCGAGAAGTGGTATATGTCTAATTTCTACTCTTACTAGCAAGATGCCCGTGCATTGCACGGAACATCAAGATCTTGTGGGAGAAAAGGATGAACGAGGGAAGGCCTTATCTGCAAATGTGGTGAAGAGTGTGGGTAAATTGCCATATTCTCCTTCCTATCCGTCAGATATAAATCGGACGACCTACATTGCAGGGTGGCAGGCCCACCATCATCACCAACTCTATTTTTATCTCTACTCTTAAAAAAGCATTGTCGGTGATGACCGTGTGTCTGCCATCCTGCAATATAGGCCGTCCGATCTATATCTGACGGATCGGAAGGAAACTATGGCAATTTTGCAAAATGTTACCCACACCCCTCTCCACATTTGCAAATAAGGCCTTCCCTCGTTCATCCTTTTCCCCCACAAGATAAACTACTCATACAAATGCATCTTGATGTTCCGTGCAACGCATGGGCATCTTGCTAGTTGTTGCAAAAAGCCCATGTGTGTGTGAGAGAGAGGGGGAGTGGAGGAGGACGGAGTGCATGTGTGACAAAGACACAAGGAGTGTGTGTGCGATAGGTATCAGCTTAAAATAAGGCGATAGTGTGTGTGTGCATGATCGAGACGGCGTGTCTCAAGAAGGGAAGAAAAAGCTACATAGATACAAGGAGTGGGAGAGAAACATGTATGCGTTGGTGGAAGCATGAGTGTGCGGGTGTATAAACCTATCTAGAGGCTAGCTAGCCGATAAATGTTTGTGAGAGAAATACGAGTCGGGGTGCGAAAGCGAGAGTTTTGTGTGTGAGAGAGAGAGACGGTAGTCGGGAAGCGGAGTGGAAGCAGGAGTTGTGTGTGAGAGAGAGAGAGAGAGGAGACGGTAGTCGGGGTTGTCTGATCGGTAAACACATGAATAATGTCAGGCTGGGATGGAGACGAAAAGGAGACCTCAACAAATGTTGTGTCTACATGAGAGAGATAGAGAGTAATTTTAGTTGTAGAGACATATAGGGTGTGTGAGAGAATCCCATAGAGAGAAAGACAAAGTTAAAGACGAATGGAGACTATGTGTGTGGCGGTGAAAAAGAAAGCTTAGTTACCGAGTGATACCAGAGAACAATAGAGACGTGAGAGATGATGAAAACCGTGTAATGCATAATGATATGGAGAGTGTGACACTTCTCAAGGGAGACGTCGAGAGACCATGTTTGCGAGGATAGGAGAAACATGAAGTGAGCGTGTGGGTGATCTGGAGAAAAGAGAGTGATAGCTTCCTGAAGGAGCATGCATGCGAGAGAGATGGGCGTGAAAGGGGTAAACAAAAAAAGGGATTCAAATATTTGAATTCGAGATGATAATACATGTAATCCATACTTGAACCAAAATTGATCTATCAAACATGCATACTCATATGAATTCACGCACATCTATGTTATTTAATATGTAGATATTACTGATCCATACATTTTTGTAGAACATAATTTGGTTAAAAAAATTCGAATTCAACCTTAAGATTTCGAGATCGTTGTATCTGTAAATCATATTATACATATAAACGAGCAGAATTCTTTGTTGTGCTTTTGAAAGTATATATAAAAATGATGTATATAGAATGTAATTCCAATTGAAAATGGATCCCTCCCGAAAAAAATAGAATACAAACGGATTCAAATTGAGTTGGCACGAGCATAAACGTGCACTCTACAAAATTTGAACGAAGCGGGGAAAGTCGCAGTAACTGCCCCAAACCAAAATCTGCGAGATGGAAACTACTACTACCTATCCTTGCCACGCAAAGCTTATCTGCTGGATTTCTATAGGTTTTGATAGGGGTAGGTTTGTAATTTCACCCAAACGTGACGTAACCGCCTCTCACCCGGATTCATACACGGTGGGCGCCAAAACACAGTGTGTCCTCAGCCGAAATTGACTGCCTCCCCGATTCATATTCATACAAGGTGGGCGCCAAAAACAAACTCTCGTCGGCAAATATTCGGTGTATGCGGGATTACCGTCCTATCCCCAACTGACTAATGTTGCTGTGATGTAGTAGAAATTTGAAACGGGGGCTAAGTTTGTAAATTTCCTTGTATTTGAGACAAGCGCACCCTGAATACATGGTTCCACTTCCTCTCTAACTTCCTTTTCCCCATTGTACTCTGTGGGCGCCAAAACACCCTCTCCACCCCACCCTCCTCCATCCGCCACTGTCCGCCACCCCATCAACCTCCGTCCTCCTCCACCATGCCAGAGCTGATACCCCAACACCGCCGTCCATTACAAGAGATCGACCTCTCTCATCCACGGCTTCGGACCGGGATCCTTGCATCCCGTCCTCTCGCTTCATCCCCGCCGTCGCACCTTGCCGGTGCCGCTCCTATGACCGTCTCGCCCACTGCACCCCGCCTCCACCGTCTACCCTCCTAGATCTGGTTCCACGCGGCCAACAGCCATCGCTACCGCAGCACCGTCAAATTCTCAGTAGATGCATACACGGCACCGCACCAGAGGCGGTACTCTTTCGTATCTGCTCAACTTATTTATCGCAGCAAGAAAATAGATCACCACTGCTTTACTCTGATTTCTTGTCTTGGTTGCGAAGTTGCCTTTGTCCGGTTTGAACCTTCAGATCCGCCATGGCACGCTCAACACTATACTCCGAATGCTTATGGTTTTCCCCTTTTATATTCCACACTAGTTAAATCATAGTAGACTAAATTACAAAATTGGGTCAGTCGATTTTTCAGAGCTCGCCGGTGCAAACGAAGGAGCTCGGGTGGTTGTGGGGCCTTGACGAATGAAGAAAACTCGACGCGGGTGGGGGTTGGGGCGGGGGTGCGGGGTGGGGGTGGCAGAGCAACACAGGCGGTGGGGGCGGTGGTCCATCTGGCGTCTCGTGCGGTGTTTTGTATGGGAAGAATCAGAGATGAGGAAGAAGAAGGGTTAGGGACATAGGATCTTCATCCAACCGCTTGAAATGGTCGAGAGACAGCTGGGGGTTGTATTCTTAATGCACTCTGGTTCATCATGTGTGGGCACTGCGCAACCAACATTTTATTATCCAAAATCTGCTTTCTCTTCTTTACCATGTTCCTCTTCCGTTCTTCTTTAATATGTACTCTCTCCATTCCTAAATACAAGTCTTTGTATAGATTCCACCATGGACTACATATGGAGCAAAATGAGTGAATCTACACTCTAAAATGTATCTGGATACATCTGTATGTGATCCATAGTGGAAATCTCTTCCAAGACTTATATTTTGGAACGGAGGGAGTATGATAGTAGTACAGTATGTTCCTTGTACTGAAGATGAGCAGGGACATTTGTAGTGTAGAAATTTGTATGGTCGGTTGTGATGGACACTTTGAGCCTCTTTCATTCGTATGATTTTGATAACATAGGAATAGGATTTGTAGTGACCCGCCCACTTGAATCCTATAAGAATAGCAAGGAAATGCGGGGAGTTGTGTTGCCTTTGAGAGTTACGCTGATATTAACAGTACCCCACCTTCAGTTCAAGAGAACTCGTATCCTAAGCCTTTCTAGTCGTACTGGCAGTACTAGCGCATATATTCCAGCAAGTTCCACTTTGCTGATTTTACTTTGATGCTTACAGTTTTCCCCGTTATATCTACACTATGATTTTGTGTAGCTTCTCTTTGTCACACTAGCAGCAGTCCACTCTTGAAGCTAAACACTGCAATGACTTACAAAATTGGCACCAAGGCATTGAGTGCCATTTTGGATGCAATGAAACTCATACGCTCCCCACTTGTTGATTCTTATTCAGAATATGATCCTAATGACTATTCTAACCTCGAGGAGTCAAAGGCAGATGGCCTGTCCTGTTCACCCATCAAGGTGCATGTTCTAATTTGGCAATGTTTTATTGATTGCGGGTATCTTGCATATGTTGTCTTGCATTTCTTCTACTTTGTTGCACCGCCATCTGCTTAGTTTACTCATCATATATGTCGAGATGACATGCCCATCCATTATCAATACATATTCCATCTGTCATCATACCATGTTTTTTCACTCAAATGTTGTTCTTGTGCATCAGACATCAAAAAGGAAGAGGGTGATTGCCGAACCTGAAGGAGCACCAGCAAAGTGCTTGAAAAACGTGGTGGTGCCGGAGAAATCAGACAACACCCCACTTATATTAGCTGTACAACCAGTGACACAAAACGTAGGACCGACTCCAGCAAACTGTACCCATACTTCACTGGCCACACCACTAGCCCCATCACACAGGACCTGCACTCCACCAAAAGGTATACCGATTTCATTTGCCATAGCACCAGCTGTACCACAGAAAAATCCCACTCCGGCAAAAAGTACAGCAAGTCCACCGACCGAAGACCTATCCCAACTGCAGAGATGGCCAATTCCTGCAGATTGGAACCCCATTCCATTCATTCCCAGTTTAAAAGACAATGCTTTCAATGTTGTTAGGGACTACATGCATATATTCCCATCATGGGAAGATTATTGTGAAGACAAACACCATTTTCACATCTTCCTGTCCAACTTACGTGTAAGTGCTATTATTCATGGTTATTATTTTCCTGTTTTCTGCTGATTGAACACATCAATGATTTACATTACATTGTTGTAACTAGGCGAGGGTCAATCTGGATAGTCATGACGAGCAAAGCTTGCTTGCGCTTTTCAAGGAAGGATTGCAGCAGTATCGGTGTTACCTGAGGAAATCACACTTTGATGGCAAGTCTATAAATGAATTTCTGGTGAAGTCTCCTGTGCTAAATTTAGAAGACATTGAATGGAAAAACCTTGTTATGCACTGGTCTCGTTCCCAAGATGAGGTACTGTCTATGAAATCACATGACAATTTGAACTTCTACTTTTCCGCATGTGCCTTACGGATCTTTTTTGCAGGAAATCTGCTCGAAGAAGAATTCCGGTTTGAAAAGAATGACAGGATATTGCAAATATGCTGCCTGCTACTTTGCTCTTGTTAGTACATGTTATCCTGTATCACTGTACTTGCATACATACCTGGTTCATTATGTGATAGCAGTATGCATGGTAGCTTGCTTATCAATTATTCGCTCCAAATTATCTGATCTATATGAATGGTTACATTAGTGTAGAATGTATCCAATGCCAATGTTTTTGTAGCTCTGCATTGTTCTTGTAAGTACATGCTGTCCTTTATCAGTGTACTTATAATGACAGGTAGTTGTTCATGTACCATCACTCCGCAGCTTATTTTCCTTTGCCCTCCATTTTCTACACATCAGATCTATATTTATTCTTACCATAAGGTTGGTACTAAAGAAGTTTAGCTGTGCATTGCTCTTGGCTGCACCTTTTGCCTGTATTGCTGCACTTACATTTATAGCTACTTGGTTATGTAGCATCACTCTTCATCTTATCTTAAATATTCTCCATTTTTTCGTATATTATCACATCTATATTTACTCTTAACAAAATGTAGAATAAAGGCAATGCTTATGAAGAAGATTCTGTGGTAAACTTCTTGAATTTCCACCCCCCCCCCCCCCGTCAGCATGGACAAGGCCTTTATAGAGCCTATCTTCACCAATAATGTAAGTTTGTCCATCTCAAGCCTTCAAACTTTGTTGTATATATTTGGTTAGGCATGACTGCAACAGCTGTTTATTTTTGGTGTTTGCATCAAATTGCATGTTTAAAGTTTATTATGTAGTTCATAAACAAAAATTTGTCTTTCTCAATTTAGGTTTTCAGTTGTACAACCAAGTTCCTTCTTCATACCATGTAAATTAAACTATACAGAGCAAGTGATCTTCTTTTGCACTGCATGTATGCTTCTGTTCTTCATCCGTAATCCAGTGGTGTGGTGAACCAACCCACTACAACACAATGTCATATTCTGCAATGTCTTAACTATGAACAATGTCATATCATTCTACTATTATTTAAACCGTCTCTTTATTTGCCAATCTGAAATGGGATAAATCGATAGGACACTAACCATTGATACTTATGAGTTCTTGATCTGTAATCCAGTGGTGTCATGAAGCTGCGAACTCCTTCACAATGTCATTTCCTGCCATGTCTTGACCTGAACAATACCATATTGTGTTAATACAATTTTAAACTGTGTCACTTTATTCGTCAGTCACAAATGTGATGAATTTTCAGCACTAATACTTTTATGTGCAAAACCTGTCATTTGTCTGCTTGTTTATCTTTCAGAGTGAGGAAGATATAATTGTTGAAGAAGCGCAGTCTCATCATCTTGCTCAGCTTCTTGCGTTGTAGCTCCCCAGCAGGGCTAACCTTTCTTGAACTCTATTGAAGTGCTGTCAGTTTTGTATATTATTTTGTCGGCGTGTTTATTTGCACTGGTGGCGATCTTTGATGCCCAATGTATGTAATCTGCTGACTGCTTGTGCTTTATTATCATAGTGGCGAACTTTGATGCCCAGTGGATGTAATATGCTATAATTTTTTTATTGTATAGTCTAGGTTTTTTCTTATTCACGATGTTGTAGTTATTTTACTGTATATATATATCCTGTCTTCGCAGTAAACTGGGCAAACCATAAAATTATGGTACATAATCGGGCCGTCATGCAATCACGATGTAGGTTGAGCCTGAAATGTGCCGAACAACTAATGGGCCGGCAGCAGCCCGAAATGAACCCCGGCCCAAGATTGTGCGAACCAAATCACGGGCTTTTAACATGCCAAAATTGTCTCGGTCCTTATTTGGCCCAATCAGATATCGGCTGCAAGCATGCCGGATGCAAACCGGGCTTTAGTTAGGCCCAACTATATGACGGGCTTTTAACATGCCAAAATAAATATAGGGCCAAAATGTTAAACGGGCCCTTAACTGGCCAAAACTAATATGAGGCCGAATTACTAAGTGGGCCTTTAGCAAGTGGGCCCAAAAGCATAGTGTCCAGTTGATGGGCCGAATCTGATATGGGCCACAATTGAGCCCAAAGCCTCTTAAAGGGCCGGACCTGATCTGGGCGTAATTTGGCCCAGAACGTGGTAGGCTTTTAACGGGCCGGATCTCATATGGGCAACTATTAGGCCCGGAACGTGGCAGGCCATTAATGGACCGGATCAAATATGGGTCGGCATTTGGCCCAAAACATGGCAGCCAGTTGATGGGCCGGTCTACTAGGGTCCGCAAAATCCTGTGGGCCTACAGCTGGGCCGGCCCATTAATGTCGATGAAATTTCGTGGGCCTTTAGCTGGGCCGGCCCATTATGATCCTCAAGAATCTTGTGGGCCTTTACCTGGGCCGGCCCATTATGTCACACAAAAATCTTGTGGGCCTTTACCTGGGCCGGCCCATCATGGCCCTCAAAATCTCGTGGGCCTTTAGCTGGGCCAGCCCATTATGGTCCACAAAATCTCGTGGGCCTTTAGCTGGGCTGGCCAATTATGGTCAGCAAAATCTTGTGGGTCTTTAGTTGGGCCGGTCCACGTGTCAACATATCATAGGCGCGTCTCGCCCATTGGATGAGTGACACCTGTGCCAGCGCGGACCTGACACGTGTCTCCTCCAGCCAATGATGATTTTACACATGGAAAATCCCCATTGGTTGGGGCTGTTAACGGGTTATCGGATCCAAAACCCGACCCGATAGCTTAACGGCGTTCCGTTACGGTGGATGCCACGTGTCGGTCACCCTTGACGAAAGCACTTCTGTGACGCGCGATTTATCATCATGGATGTGGACACTTCGGTGATGATAATTTTGGTAATGTCATGGAACAGTTCTACGATAGCACAGGTATGACTATCTTGGTTCTGTCATAAATTTGTCATGGATGTACATGCATGACAAAAAACGCGACCTACTGTGACAAACACGTATCATCACGGAAGTGTATTTTTTTGTAGTGACAAGGGCTTCATTTACGCTGTCGACTCCTTCTATGGCTGGACGTATTGCTGGCCTACTCCACTCATCGCTACAATCGGCTGTTACAGCAGTACATTACTTTCCTATGATATCATGATGGCTTGCTTATATTACTGTCAACATTTAGTGAAGAAATATTCATGCTCATAACATGCTGTTCTTAAGATTGACTGCATCAAGAGCCCTTTTTTGTTTGACTCCAACTTGATATGATGTTGTAGGCCACCTGGTGTCCCTACCCTTCCTAATCCCAGAACCTTTCAAAGAAAGGCGGCATGGCAGTTGCAGGTGGTTCCTGGCTTGATCATACGACGGCGAATGATTGATGATCGTTTGCACGTACCGGATGTGTTGTTTCACAAAATACAAGCACAATCACTGGAAGGTCTTTGAGCAGGATCCCAGCTTCTTTGGGCCTTCAGGAATTTTTGACTTTAGGCTGGTAAGTAGCCTTGGTACACGCTCTCTATTTGTCGGACTGAATTATCTGATTAACCAGGAGATAACCGACGGCAAGGATCATGATGGCAGCGTGGTTTCGTTCATTAGGCAAAACTGTGTGTACATAGCGTACCATGCGTCTCTGCATTCACCATACCCTGATATGTGCCGCCACGCTCTGCGTCCCAAAGTAGGAGAGAGAGTCGCATGTATTAGACTTCGACCTGCTGGCTGGAGTTTCCCCCGTCAGGCACCCATCTGGTTCAAGCCGTCATCCAATCTCCATAGCTTAATAAATAGTAACATCTAACTGAGCTAGTTAGTTAGATGCGTACACTTGGTGTAGTAGGATCTTTATTTAGTTTGATGCATACACTTGTCCTTTTTTTGGTATCCCTTTTGTAATAATGGCTGATGTTTGGTTTGGAAGGGAGAGATGTGTCTTCACTCTTCTGGCCTGCTTACTGCTTCTATTGCACCCCCAGCCCTAGTTGTTGCTGCTCTTGTTTTCAATGTACAATCAGTAGTATATTTCGTCTATTGGTTGAATAAATGAATAAATGTGTTGTTAGAACGACAAACACAATGTTTTGGAAGTCGTTGCATGGTTCGATCCTTAGTGCACCGTACCGTACATAACGCATACTATTTTTCGTACGGAACACATTTTCCACTTGTTGATAACATGCAGCCCACTGATGAAGGCCCAATAGAGGAGCCCATAATTAACTGGAAGGGAGGCTCTCAGATGAATCCGGCCCAGGTACACGCTCATGGTCACCCTAAACATAAATAAGTAAATAAATAAATAAAGCTAAATGCTCATGCACCAGTTCTTTAAATTCATGATTTAATAGGAGTATATTATTTCCTATGATAGTGTCGTTACATTCAGTCGATATTATTCTTACGCAAAGATAGTGACCAGTCTTCTTTCTCCCAACATTTTCTTCCTACAACTAGCGGACCCATGCAAATCGTAGTCAATGTCATAAATAGTTCCGGTCCATTTTTATTTTTCAATAAGAATGTCCAACCCAGCCCAGCACATTGGCGACAACACTTTATCCTCCGCCTTGGTGCGCTCGCTGCGATGCCACCGTCCGGCCCTGTCAACATAATTCTCTTTGAGACGGTCCCTGTCAAAATAGTGAATCGGACGAGAACTGTAGTTGTGAGTATGACAGTACGGACCCACCAGGTCCACTCCCGAACACAAGCAAGCGCCTCTTTTACTACTCAGATGCACCCCTCGTTTTTTACTCTAATCAACCATGCTGATATCTGGGATCCACATCATTTTTAAAGTATAGTCAATTAACGACAGAATTGCACAACATTTTTTTGAGTAGTAATTCGGAGGAGCAGGCTATAAACTGGGTTGTGCGGTCTCTGTGGCTCGTCTAACAACATGACTAGCCCAACATGTTTTTCTTTGGGAAAATAGGTAGCCCAGTATTTCTTTTTGAAGAATACGCAAGCAAGGCCTATTTGTTTTCTTCGACTTACTGGGCTGCAAATCTTTCAAGACGAGGAGGGATGCATTTCGGCCTGGCCAAAGAGTATGGTCAGTGTCTGTTAAAAGTAATATCAAAGGGGTTGAAAATTCCAAAAAAATTATAGCAAATGGGAAATTAGTTTCTTTTTTTGTTTTTGTTCTTCACTGTTATTTTATAGTATTTCATTGGATTTAACGTGACATAGTACTAATTTATTTTTAAATTTGTATTAGTATGGCTATTAATTTTTGGATTAAGAATATTTTGTTCCCCAGCCAAAATTTGTGAATTTTCACAATTTCGCACATATTTAGTTAATTTTTTAACCCTGGTACTGACAAGAAAATGGGCAGCAATTCTAAAAATGGGAAACGGGCTGATATAATTTCCATATGAATCAGAGAATGAGTAAAAATTATAAAAATAATAGCAAATGGGTTGTACACGCCACAAATTTCGAGACTGACTTGTTTACGCAAGGCTTTGTCAGTCAACACATGATTCTAGCAGCGGTGACTGTTAGATGTCCATCAAACGGCCGACGTGCTTCTTCAATCTCTGATCTTCCCGCTCCAGCCGCCTAAACTAGCGCCAGCGGGACTACCTGCTCCCTCCTCTTGTGGCCCGCTGTGATGCCTGAAAGTGCGTTATATCGACTAGAGGGGGCTGAATAGGCGATTTATATGAATTCTTCACTGAGGAATTTGCTGGTGAGGAAATTCCTTAGGGAAGAACTACTTGCAGCGGAAGAAGTACTCAAAAGTAAACATAACAGAACACAAGCATAGTCATCATGATGAAATGAAGAAAAGCACAGAGTCCAGAAAGTGTAAATACAGGATAACACATGATGAAGACGGACAGACTAAAGAAATTGAACCGAGGATATTGAGAAAGTCTTGCGCTTCACGAGCACAGTCTCCTTACACAAGCATAGTGCAAGCCATCTCAATAAGAGTTCTGTTTTTGCGCTCCACGATGTCATTCTGTTGAGGAGTATAAGGAGCAGATAACTCGTGAGTAATACCAAGTTCATCAAGATAGTCATCAAGACCGGAATTCTTGAACTCGGTCCCATTGTCACTTCTGATGTGCTTGATCTTCACACCGAAGTTGGTTGAGCCCTCGAGGAAAATCATTTGAAGACTTCCTGCACCTCATGTTTGTAAGTGATAATGTGCACCCATGTGTAACGAGAATAATCATCAACAATAACAAAGCCATATAGAGATGCATCACTTGTAACTGCTGAATAATGATTAGGACCAAAGAGATCCATGTGAAGCAATTCAAATGGTCGAGTGGTAGTCATGATAGTCTTTGCTGGATGCTTGGCCTTTGTCATCTTTCCAACTTCACAGGCTCCGCATAAGTGATCCTTGGGGAATTTGACATTCTCAATGCCAATGCCAATGCCAATGAGCGTGTGCAAATTCCTCATGCCAGCATGACCAAGTCGTCGATGCCATAGCCAGCCTTCTGAAGCTTTTGCAAGTAGGCATACGGCCGGTTGTGGTCTCGTAGAGAAATCAACAATGTACAAGTCTCCTCTCCTAAAGCCTTCGAAGACTTTGGAATTTTCAGCTTCCATGACCACAACACAACGATATTTGCCAAAGACAACAACCATATCGAGATCACAAAGCATTGAGACAAACATGAGGTTGTATCCTAAGGACTCTACAAGCATGACTTTGTCCATGTGTCGATCCATTGAGATCGCAACCTTACCTAGACCCAATACCTAACTTTTCCCTTTGTCAGCGAAGATGATATACTTCATTAGTGAAGAATATGACATCAATATCATATGATCAATTTCATCAAGCAATAGAATAGATAAAACAGTATGAGGACATGAGAAATGAAAGTTCATTTCTTCATGATTAGCCTACGTCCTTTCAGGAAATTTTCAGGTCTTCAGCAAATTCTTTAGAGGTTTTGATCACGTCTGGAGACCCGACCCTGCATAAGAGATTAGTTCTTTTTCTTCACCACCCACATCTGAAGGGGTAGTAAAGAATTCATCACTCTGCGAGCACCATATGAGAAAGGTGGCATAGAAGCCAGTCCACTTTGTTTCACATAAGAGGGGTTAGGATAAGCATATGCATAAGCAGAGAAATTCTTCGAGGACTTATGAACGTAATGGTTAGAACAATAATGCTCATATTCATAGCCCTTAGCTCTTCCCTGCGAAACAAAGGGGTTAGAACGATGATGATCATATGAGGACTTTGATCCTTTTGAGGAATTTGATCCACGTGAGGAATTTGGTCCGTATGAGGACTTGGATCCATATGAATAATTTGGTCCAAATGAAGAATTTGACCTGGAGTTCCTATTCTTCACATGTGGTGTCGTGAGGACATTCACTTGAAGACTTTGAAGGCAACTTTTGGGAACCCAGATTTTCTTCATAGGGGAACTGTTCCTGCAGTTAGTACCAACATATCTAGCAAATACTTCACCATTCTGATTTTTGAACAGTTTATAGTTGGAATCAAATGACTCATCAGAAGAATGAGGAGATTCACATGTAAAGCCAGATAAATTGGATGGATCAACTGGAGGTCCCTTGTAACACCCCGGAAGTAACTTTTCATAATTGTAACTCCAACTCTTGCCATTTCCAGCTATGTGATATGTTATCCCCTCCGTGGTTGGGTTTTTGTATTTTGTTTTGCATTTTGTTCATGTCATGCATCTCATCTCATAGCATCATGCGCATTGCATCTGCATGTTTTCACAAAGTTTGCATCCGCTCATAGTTGCCGCGTCCCCCCCTTGCTTTCGTTGACCGTTCCGAGACCAACTTTGTTCTTCGTTTTCCCTCTTGCCTAAACCGGAGTCTCTTTGTATAGTGCATCGACCCCTCGCTCGTGTCCGAAACTCCCCAAACCCAACCCGCTCAGTCATCACCGTTGCATTCAGATCATCCCCAAACATCTGTAAAATATCTTTGGTTATTTGTTGGGCTCTCCTAGCCTATTTTTCTCGGTCCGTCTGATTTCGGTCGGAGGGACTAGATCAGCCCAAGCTAACCTTCATGCTATATATATAGGGCCAAACCCTAGTCTAGGCAGTCCCATCCATCCAATCCCTCACCCGCCGCCGCCACTCTCTCCCTTGGGATCCTCCCTGGTCTCCTCCTCGTCTTCCCCATCGAGCCAACCACCATCTATCTCAGATCCACCTCCCTCCGACCGCCTCCCGTGATTTCCGCGCCACCGAAATCCCCTCGCAGCCAGCCTCTCCTTCCCTCGTTTTCACCACCACCAACTGGAGCCCGCAACCATGATCCAAATCCTCACCGCGAGCAGCCGCATGCCTGCGAGGCCCCGAGCTCCTCCCGCTCGATCCCTTCCCGAGCACCTCGTGCCCGACTTCCGCTGCTCTTGTGCGCTTCCAGGAGCCCCTCTGCCTCTGCCTGAGCTCCCCATCACCCTCGCCCCTGCCTCATCGTCTGGCCGACACCGGCGACTGGAACCTCGTCGAAGATGAGTGCCCCAACAGCCCCACTCCTTTTTTTCTTTCTCCCTGCTTCGTCTCAATCTCCCGTAACTCTCCTTCTGTCCCTTTATTCCTCTCTCAGGGAGCACAAGACGCGTCGCAGCCGCCGAGCTTGCCATCGCTTCCTCCAGCCTCCATTTGGCACGGCGCCACCAGATACGGGTCCCCAACGCCCGGGTTCGCCCATTCCAAGTGCTCCCCGCTGTTGCCGTTGAATGTCACTACCAGGAGCCCCGCTTCAAATCCCTGCCATGGCTGATGCCCTTCTGCTTAACCTCGCACCTGCCACAGCCGCTGCATCGCCTCTACATCAAGCTCCCGGCTCCTCGCCGCTCCGCCGCCCTGTCTCTGGCCCCTAAACACCTGAGCCGCGCCTCCTCGTGCCCCGCAGTCCCACCGTGCCGCGCCCCTACTTCCTCTGCGTTGAAGACGAACAAGCACCCCGCCCGCGTTGACCGCTCCAGCAACTGCGCGCTAGCCTCCAGATCCTGCCCAGTACCAGATCTGGCCCAAGGCCTCTTTGGTGAGCACCAGCATGGGATCCTGCGCCCCCAGCGCATTATTGTATCTCGCGCCGGCCCTTGTGGTTCAGTTTCGGCCTGTTTAGTTTTTTTTCAGTCCAGCGAATTTGCTAATTATCCAGAGAATAACAGTTTTGGAGATAAACCCCTAGAATTCAGGCATTTAATAACTCACAAGTGGTGCATCTTATGTAAATAATTTATATATGTAAAATGCTTACTTTTTCATCTAGTTTCACATTATGCCACTTTCATCCATGTTAAAAATGTTTAACTTACTGTTTGCATTAATTTTCTTAAATGCCATGCTAAAATGATTTATTTCATAACTAAATAACCGTAGCTCCATTTTAAATGTTCTTTATATGTAGATGGGGTGGAAAATGCATAGATTAACTTCTTGCACTTTATTTTCCTGTTTAACAACAATAAAATATGGTTTAGGGTAGAACAGTACCAAACTCAAATTATGCACATGGGGATTTTCCAGAATTATTGTTTGTTGTTTCCGGCCTCATTTATACTTGCCTAGATAGGTAGTTTTAGTATGCTTCACCCCTTGCCATGTTTAACAACATTTAATATTGATGAGTAGCATAAACGAGAGCGAACTAAATGATTGAATGTGGTGTTTCATCAATATGCAACGAGTTGCATATTCAGCTCCACTTAACTTGTAGTATTGTTTGTGCACTTTGCCATGCCATGCCTTTTTAAACCGGACATGCATCATACTTGATTGTGCATCATGCCATGTTCATGCTTGTGGGTTTACCATGTTTCTTGCTTCTTTCCGGTTTGCTTCTCTCGTTAGCTTCGGTTTCATTCCGGAGTTGTGAGGATCCGTTCGACAACGTCCGTTTGTCTTCTTCATGGACTCATTCTTCTTCCTAGCAGGATTTCAGGAAAGATGACCATTACCCTCAATATCACTTCTATCTTTGCTTGCTAGTTGCTTCGTTCTATCGCTATGCTACGCTACCCATCACTTATTTACCATGCCTCCCAAATTGCCATGTCAGCCTCTAACCTTTTCACCCTTCCTAGCAAACCGTTTCTTGGCTATGTTACCTCTTTGCTCAACCCCTCTTATAACGTTGCTAGTTGCAGGCGAAGATGAAGATTGCTCCATGTTGTAACATGTTCATGTTGGGATATCACAATATCTCTTATTTAATTAATACATATATATACTTGGTAAAGGGTGGAAGGCTCGGCCTTATGCCTGGTGTTTTGTTCCACTCTTGCCGCCATAGTTTCCGTCATACCGGTGTTATGTTCCTTGATTTTGTGTTCCTTACGCGGTTGGGTGATTTATGGGACCCCCTTGACAGTTCGCTTTGAATAAAACTCCTCCAGCAAGGCCCAACCTTGGTTTTAACATTTGCCACCTAAGCCTTTTTCCCTTGGGTTCTGCAGACTCAAGGGTCATCTTTATTTACCCCCGGGCCAGTGCTCCTCTGAGTGTTGGTCCAAACTAGAGAACCGTGTGGGACCGTCCCTTGGCAACTTGGGTTATGTTGGTACCTGTACGCTTAGCTTATCCGGTGTGCCCTGAGAACGAGATACGTGCAGCTCCTATCGGGATTTGTCGGCACAGTCGGGTGGTCTTGTTGGTCTTGTTTACCATTGTCGAAATTTCTTGTAACCGGGATTCCGAGCCTGATCGGGTCTTCCTGGGAGAAGGAATATCCTTCATTAACCGTGAGAGCTTGTGATGGGCTAGGTTGGGACACCCCTGCAGGGTATAAACTTTCCAGAGTCGTTCCCGCAGTTATGTGGCAGATGGGAATTTGTTAATGTCCGGTTGTAGAGAACTTGACACTTGACTTAATAAAAATGCATCAACCGCGTGTGTAGCTGTGATGGTCTCTTTTCGGTGGAGTCCAGGAAGTGAACACGGTATTTGTGTTATGATTGTGCGCAAGTAGTTTCAGGATCACTTCTTGATCACTTCTAGCTTCTCGACCGTTTCGTTGCTTCTCTTCTCGCTCTTATTTACGTATGTTAGCCACCATATATGCTTAGACGCTGTTGCAACCTCACCACTTATCCTTTTCTTAACCATTAAGCTTTACTAGTCTTGATACCCACGGTAATGGGATTGCTGAGTCCTCGTGACTTAGTAGATACTATCACAACAGTTGCAGGTGCCGATGATACCAGTGCAGGTGATGTAACCGAGCTCAGATGGGAGCTCAACGAAGATCTTGGTCGTTGCCATGTTTCATTTCATGTTGATCAGTAGTGGAGCCCAGTTGGGATGATCAGGGATCTAGCAGTTGGGTCATCTTCTTTTCTTGTGGCTTCGTTCGTAGTCGGACTATGTGTGTACTCTAAATGATGTATGGATTATATGTTAATTGTGTGAAGTGGCGATTGTAAACCAACTCTTTATCCCATTCTTGTTCATTACATGGGATTGTGTGAAGATGACCCTTCTTGCGACAAAACCACCATGCGGTTATGCCTGTAAATCGTGCCTCGACACGTGGGAGATATAGCCGCATCCTGGGTGTTACATCCCTTTGCAGCAACCCATGAGGTTTTGGGGTACTTCTCAGGCTTCCAATATGTTCCATCAGTATTGAGTTTCCTCTCAAAGGCAATACCCTCTTTCCTAGGGTTCCTGTTGAGGATTTGCTTTTTAAGCACATCACAAAGAGTCTGATGCCCTTTCAGGATTTTGTACATGCCTGTCATGTACAATTCCTTCAGACCTGCATCATCAGTGATACTAGCAATGTCCTCAGATGAGGAATTAGTGATAGCAGAGACAGATGAAGAATTTGTAGCATTAGAAGCATTTTAACATTGAGGTGAAGAATTAGCAGTTTCACGTTCAATGCACTTCAAACATGGAGGAACAAATTCTTCCTGAGTAGCGCTGATTTGTTGAGTAAGTAATGAATCGCGCTCCTTCTGAAGATCTTCATAACTCACTCTTAGCTTCTCAAGATCTTGCTTTATTTGAAGAAATTCATAAGAAAGCTTCTCGTGATCAGATAAGAGAGTGTTATGATGACCTTGAAGGTTGTCAAACTTGGACTGAAGTCTTTGAAGATTTTCAGTTAAGGTTTTAGTGCCTTTCTTCACCCAACATATCATCACTTTTATCTAGCATGTTTTGAACCTTTTCAAAAGCCTTTTGTTGTTTCACAGCAATCTTAGCAAGTTTAGAGTAGCTAGGCTTGAGGTTTTCATCAGATTCATCTTCACTAGATTCAGAGGAGGCGTATTTAGTTACCTTGGCACCCTTTGCCATGAAGGAATAGGTGGGAGCGTAGTCATCATCGCCTTCATCAACCTTGTTGGTGATGCCATTTTCTTCAGAGTTGAAGATAGACTTGCTGACGAATGCAGTATTGAGAGCTAGGCTCGCCACACCAGACTCGGACTCCTCAAATGCCTCCTCATCCTCATGTTCCTCAGATTCAGCCTCAGAGTCCATTTCCTTGCCAATGAATGCCCGAGCCTTTTAGGAGTTGCTCTTCTTGTGAGATGAAGACTTCAAGGATTTAGATGATGAAGACTTTGAGGATTTCTTCTTCTTCTTTGCATCATCAGAACTGTAATTCTTGTACTTCTTCTTCTTTGATTCCTTATCCCACTGAGGACAATCTTGGATGTAGTGACCAGGTTTCTTGCATTTGTGGAATAGCCTCTTCTTGTAGTCACTGGATGAGGAATCATTACTCCTTGAGGATTTTCCAAAGCGACCACATCTTGAGAACTTCTGAAATTTCTTAACAAGCAGTGCTAGTTCCTGGCTCAGTTCTTCAGGATCACCAAGGTTGCTAGCAGAGTCTTCATCTTCAGACTCAGAGACTTCCTTGGCCTTCAGAGCACGTGATCTACCATAGCTCGAACCATAGAGATCTATCTTCTCAGCAAGCTGGAACTCATGAGTGTTTAGCCTCTCGAGGATATCAGCGGGATCAAGTGACTTGTAATCAACATGTTCTTGTATCATCAGTGCCAGAGTATCAAATGAAGAATCAAGCGATCTCAGCAATTTCTTCACCACCTCATGGTCGGTGATGTCAGTGGCACCAAGTTCTTGAAGCTCATTTGAGATGTCAGTGAGGCGATCGAAGGTTTGCTGAACATTCTCATTATCGAGTCTTTTGAAGAGGTTGAAGAGATTGCGAAGAACGTTAACACGAGAGTCACGTTGAGTTGAGACTCCTTCATTCACTTTGGATAGCCTATCCCAGATAAGCTTAGCAGTTTCCAAAGCACTCACTCTTCCATACTGCCCTTTGCTCAGATGGCCACATATGATATTATTCGCTTGAGAATCGAGTTGCTTTAGTATCTTCACATCAGTAGCGTTTAGAGAAGGTGTGACTGAGGGAACACCATTTTCCACAACATACCAGAGATCGTTGTCAATTGCCTCGAGATGTATTCGCATCTTATTCTTCCAGTAGGGGTAGTCCGTTGCATTGAAGGTAGGACACCCAGCAGAGACCTTGATCACACCTGCGGTCGACATAACTAAATCTCCAGGCGATTAAACCAAAATCACACAGAACAAGGGAGTACCTTGCTTTGATACCAATTGAAAGTGCATTATATCGACTAGAGGGGGTGAATAGGCGATTTATAGGAATTCTTCACTGAGAAATTCTGGTGAGGAAATTCCTTAGTGAAGAACTACTTGCAGCAGAATAAGTACTCAAAAGTAAACATAACAGAACACAAGCATAGTCATCATGATGAAATGAAGACAAGCACAGAGTACAGAAAGCGTAAACACAAGATAACACGGGATGAAGATGGACAGACTGAAGAAATTGAACTGAGGAGATTGAGAAAGTCTTCAGTCAATGTCTTCAAACAGATATGAACAGGCACACAACAACTGAAATGAGGAATTGAAAGAGTTGAGGAAATAGAACCAATAACCTTGGTGAATGAAATGATTTGGTAGACTAGTTCCAACTCTTGTCTCAGTTGTACGTCTGGTTGAAGCGGCTAGGTATTTAAACCTGAGGACACATAGTCCCGGACACACAGTCCTCACCATATTATCCTTGAGCTAAGGTCACACTGGCCTCGCCCAATCACCCGTGGTAAGTCTTCAGTTGACTTCCAAACCTTCACAGACTAGGTCACTCGGCGATCCACAGTTCCTCTTGGATGCTCTAGACCATGACGCCTAACCATCTGGAAGAGGCACAATCTTCAAAGGTAACAAGCGTCGGATCCATGCAGGATCAATCTCTTCAGTGATGCTCAATCACATTGGGTTTGAAGGTGTTTGGGTTTGGATTTTCCTCACTCGATGATTTTCGCTCAAAGTCCTCGGAGAATGGGATACTCTCAAATGACAATTGTCAGTTTCTCTCGGAGCAGCCAACCAGCTAGTGGTTGTAGGGGGCGGCTATTTATAGCCTAGGGAGCAGCCCGACATGATAAGACATAAATGCCCTTCAATGATATGACCGTTAGGTGGGTAGATATTTTGGGACAACTGGTGCGTAGCACAGTAACGGTCGGAAATTTGACTCTCAAATTCCTCAGGGATATCATGTTCCTCACTGTGTAGGCAATCCGCACTCGCGAATTCCTAACTCCTCAGTCAGAACAAATTCCTCAGTGATCAGAAGAACTTCATCTCTGTCACTGAGGAAATTGACTGGACTCTATGAGAATTCCAATGGCTTCACTCGAAGGGATTGGTAGGTGTAGGATTTTGAGTTGAGCATCACATGGAAATTTTTCCTTAGTATTTCCTCGACCCCCTTTAACAGTACGGTGTTTCCTATGACTCAAGGAAGAGAAAATGAAACTAAACAAAAGTCTTCACACTTCATGTTCCTTGAATGATTGCCAAGTATTCAAGGTCACACCAATTTCTTCACTTTCAAAGTCTTTAGAAATCCAAAGTCTACAGTCGAAGAACTTCATTTTTAGGGGTCAAATTTCTCTGTAAATATCAAACTCGTCATAGACTTATAGACATGTGTACACTCACAAATGCATCAGTCCCTTAACCTATAAGTCTTCAATACACCAAAATCACTAAGGGGCACTAGATGCACTTACAATGTCGCGCAGGCTTCCCCGGCCCACCCTACTCCCTCCGCTGGCCAGCCCGCACGCAATCAATTGCCTCGTTATTACGCGAAAAAAAATCATTCCTCCCACTGACATCTGGGGCGCACCGGTTGGGAGGTTGACCTGTGGGCCTACTAAGTTGACACGTACGCATGGCTTCTCAACTTAGTCAACAAACGATTGTAGCAGCAGTAACCATTGGATTTGAATCAAACAGTCCTGCTCCTTCTTCAAGTGCTGCTCTTATTGCACCAGCCGCCCAAACCAGCGCTGGCGACATTGCTTGCTCCTGCCTCCGGTGGCCGGCTTTGCTGCTATTTAGGCCTCACGGCCCCCGACTACTCCCACCGCTAGCCAGGCCCTGCGGCGACGGCAGCCTCACACAGCAGCCGAACCAGTGAACCCTCATACTCCTCTCCATGTGGGCATCCACTGCCGCCTCTTCCCTGGCTCCGCGTCGTCCCCTTCCCAGGCCTCGCCATTGTCCACTGCAATGGTGCTCTCGGCGCAGCGTGGTCAACATGGTAATGGAATGACTTCCATCGAACGTGGACTGTACGTGGAGAGGCTGACAGCTGGGTCCACGGCCGCACACAAGGAAATGCCTCCTTATTACGTGCAAAATAATGATTCCTATAGCTGACATCTGGGACCCACCGGAAGGGCCTCCGTATTTGCGAAAAAAATGTACAACCCACTGACAGGTCGGACCCACCAGCTATATCTTTGCACGCAAGGAATTGTCTCCTTATTACGCATAACAAAATGAATACCCCCCTGCTAGCTAGGACCCACCATAGTGGGTGGCTGACTTTTTGGCCTACTAAGTTGACGGGGACGGAGGGCTTTGTCAACTTAGTCAATACTCCAGTGACCTATGATGTCCATCCAATGACCATAGTTCTTCTTCAACCTCTGGAATTCTTGCTCTAGCCGCCCAAAGCAGCCCCAGTCGTGCCGCCTGCTCCTGCCTCTCGTGGCCGGCTGTGCTGCCGCGGAGGCCTCACCGCCCCCATACTACTCCCACCACTGGCCAGGCCATCCCTCTACTCACCCACACCCCGTGTTATTCTGCGGTGACGGCAGCTTCACACTACAGCCGAACCAGTGAACCCTTGTACTCCTCTCCGCATGGGCATCCACTGCCGCGTCTTCCCCAGCTCCGCGTCGTCCCCTTCCTAGGCCTCGCCGTCGTCCACCGCCGTGGTGCTCTCGGCGCGGCGTGGTTAATGTGGTCAAGGAATGACTTCCATCAGACGTGGACTGTACGTGGAGAGGCTGACAGTTGGGTCCACGGCCGCAGCAAGGAAATGCCTCCTTATTACGCGAAAAATAATGATACCTCCACCTGACAGTTGGTACCCACCAAGGATGGGCCAATGTATTTCACGAAAACAATGTTTCCCCTGACTGCTGGGACCCACCAGCTACATCTTCGCATGCAAGGAAATGCGCTCGGGCAAAAAAAAAACGATTCACCCCCCTGACTGCTGGGACCCACCAGCTACATCTTCGGACGGAAGGAAGTGCCTGACAGTCAGGACCCATCTGGTCGAAGCACACGTAGCGTTGTCATTCTGGTCGCGAACGTGTATGTACATACTGGTGGATGTAGAGGCGTGCACGTAGCATGTACATGTACGTACAGTGGCTAGTGTGCAAGAAAGAAAATACGGCCACGTATGTGTACATACAGGCAGGGTCTCGAACGCCTACTCATGCATACGTACGGCCAGGGCTCGTGTACATGGCTAGGTCAGAACGGAGAAACAGTGTCGTTGTCATGTTCATGGGGAGCCAACCGGCTGGGTCGGAACGGAATGTGTCGTCGTGTTCATCGGGAGGGCTTGGACGGAACAGACGATGGAAACAAGGCCTGGCGTACCGCAGAACGGAGGAAACGGCCTTGTGTTCGACTGGCCATGTTTGAAACAGGATCATGTTCATAGGGAGGGGTCTCGCGTACCGCAAAATGGAGGAAACGGACCTCCTACGGTCGAAGCGGGGGTCCTGTTGATCGGGAGGGGTGTGGCGTACCGCAAAATGGGACTCCAGGGGATACCGTTCGTATCCATCGTCGACCTCCTCCAGCCTCCACGGGCTACTGTTCATCCACCGTCGACCTCCTCTAGCCTCCACGGGGTCCTGTTCATCCATCCTCCACCACGCGCTACTTCACCGGCTACTATTCAACCACCCCTCTCCACGGGCTCCTGTTCAACCACCCCTCCACGGGCTACTGTTCATCCACCCCTCCACCATCTACTATTCATCCAGCCCTCCACGGGGTCGTCCTGTTCATCCAGCCCTCCACGGGGTCCTGTTCATCCAGCCCCAACCGGCTCGATCGATCGGGGTCCTGTTCATCCAGGGGAAACGCCATGGGGTCCTGTTCATCCACCCCCACCGCTCACTGTTCATCCAAACCCCCCACAATGCTCACTGTTCATCCAGAGGCAACATCGTTCGGCTTTAGTTAGCAGCAGCAGCGAAGGAATCGCTCGATCGGGTTCAGTTAACAGCCATCGATCGATCGCTCGGGTTCAGTAACACGTAGCCTGTAGTGCAATTGCTCGGGTTCAGTTAGAGCCCAACGCCTCGCTCGGGTTCAGTTAGAGCCAACGCCTCGCCCACATGTGCGTATGTGTATGAGAGAAACATGGATCGCTCGGCCCCCAACCACCCACCGTAATGGGGGATTCCCCGAAATTTTCCTCGCCCTCGCTTCTACCACGGTTTTTTCCATCATGGACGGCCCAAAGAATGTCATTTAGCTGCGTCTCCGGCCCGCCCAGGACGAAAAGCCCATTTTCTGTCATGATTTTTTGTCATAGAAGTAGGAGCCCACAACATCTATGATGATGCCGGGTTTGGTCACAATTATCGTCATAGAAGTGTCATAAGTATGACAGAAATTTTTTTCGTTCGGCCCAAAATGTCACGGCTGTGTCTTTTTTTTGTAGTGTCGAGATATCTGCTTATCTTGCCACAGTAACCAGAAATAACTTTGACTCCAGTAAGGAACTTAAAGAATTGATCGATCTCAGCCCGACTTAAGGTGAAGCAAGAAAGGGGGCAATAATCCTCTTTCTTTATTTTCTTTCCCTTCTTCTCCCGTGCCTCTGTCTCCGTCTTTGTCTCGTCTGACATTTTACGGTGCGGCATGTGCAGATCTTCCCTGATTTTCAAATCTTGCAAGTCTTTTCTTGCCTTCGGCCCATCCTTGGTCTTATCTGGCATGTTCATCAGTGTTGCGAGCAAGCTCTCAAGGACATTCTGACAGATATGCATTTGATCAAGGCAATGCGGTGTATTGAGTTTGTGCCAGTACTCCAAGTCTCAGAACACAAACCTCGTCTTCCATACCTTTAGCAGCGGCTCCGGCACCTTTTTCATTGTCTTTCCCGGCACGGGGCACTCCTTCCAGTTTTTCAACAGCTCATCAATTTCTGCGTCGCTCCGCTTACGTGGAGGTCCTAAATGCTCAGCGTGACCATTGAATAGATCTCCACGGTTTCTCCACGGGTCATCCTGTTCGAGCCATCTTCTATGCCCCATGTACACGATTTTCCCAGACCCGCCATCTTTCCTTGACGTTAGCTGCTGAGACATCATATCATCCATGCACCGCGTGCATCCGCAATATCCATGGCACACATGGCCTATGACATATCTATAACCAAGATAGTCGTGCACCCCCATGATCAGCGCGGCTCTCATGTAGAAATACTCGCCTTTGCTGGCGTCCCATGTTTTGGCCGGTGTTTTCCATAACGTGTCTGGGTCCTCTTGAAGTAGCCCCAGATACAAATTAATATTATTTCCTGGTTGTTTCGGCCCTTGAATCAACATGCTCATGTGAATGTACTTCGACTTCATGCACAACCAGGGGGAGGTTGTACATCCATACAAACACGGGCCATGTGCTATGGTTGGTGTTATGGTTACCAAATGGATTCATGCCATCGGTACACGCGCCGGGCACAATGTTCCTTGCACCACATTCGAAATACCGATAGAAGCTGTTCAACGCTCTCCACTGGCTTCCATCCTTGACATGTCTCAACTTCGGATCATCTCCATCATAGGGCTTCTTCCTCTCCGCGTACCAGCACATTAGCGTTGCTTCCTTGGGATCTACAAAATACCGCTAGAGACGGGGAGTGATCGATAAGTACCATACAACTTTATGGGGACATTTCTTCCTGACCTTCCTGTATCTAGAAGCATTGCACACCGGACATCTTGTTTTTTCCACATGCTCCTTCCGATAAATTATGCAATCGTTGATGCATGCATGGTATCTAACATGCGGCAGATCAAGCGGGCACACGATCTTCTTGGCCTCATCAACACTAGTAGGACATAGATTCCCAGCGGGAAGAACATCCTTTAGGTACTTGAGATGCTCATCGAGGCTAGTGTCGGTCCATTTGTTTTTAGCCTTCGTCTTCAGGAGTTGGAGCGTGAAACTCAAGCGGGTCACCTTTGGATTGCAACCATCATACAATGGAGTGTTTGAGTCTACCACCAGTTGCTCCAGCTTAGCCTCCTCTCTAGAAGCAGCTCTCTCAGTGCTCGTCTCCTTGCGAAGCAGTGCTTGAACATGAGGGTCCCGCATGATTGAGCTTACTACCAATGAACCCTGCTGCGTGGAGTCCACGTTCTCTCTGCCGCCATGTCCGGCCCCTTCTCCTCCGCCATGTTCGGCCCCATCTCCGCCGCCATGTCCGGCCTCTTCCCTGCCACCATTATCGATCATCTCTTTGTTTTGCCCCGTGTCGTCATTGCCTTCCCCGTCGGGGGGAGAAAGGTAGGTAGAATAGGGAGAGTAATAGGGGGAGAAGTATTGAGGAAGAAGAAGAGTGAGAGAGGGAGGATGTGGGAGATAGGGGAAAGGGAAGCGAGGAGATGGGGGAGGGGAGGACGGGTGGAAAAAGGTGGTGGTGTGCTCTGTCTTAGCAGTAGCACGGGAGGAAAAACACGCTACTGATAAGAGCGTAAGAGCAGCGCGCTTTTCTCACGCGCGCTACTTCTAAGCGGGGCCAACCGTGTGGCCAATTTCAAAATTAGCAGCAGCGACCGGAGTAAAAAGCGTTCTACTACTATTGCATTAGTAGTAGCGCGCGTTGTGACACCGCGCTGCTACTGAAATTAGGTTGGTGGGTACTGTCGGTTGATTTTGGTAGCAGCGCGGTTTAGCCCGGATGCGCTACTGCTAAATTTGTATCAGTAGCGAGTTTTTGTTACCTGCGCTACTGCTAATTAGCAGTAGTGCTTCTTTTTGTGCCACGCTGCTGCTAAGATTCTGTGTATAAGGTTTTCCATAGTAGTGTTAGTTAATAGTTTCGTAAGATCATATATATCATTGCAAGCAAAAAGGTCTCTAGCAGTTTCTTCATCCGTAACATAACCCTCAGGCACAATAGGCAATTCATATCTAGGGGGAGAATCTTCGTCATCACTTTCATCAATATTATCAGTTTCCATAATTTCATTCTCTCTAACCCTAGCAAGTTGTTCATCAAGAAATTCACCTAATGGCACAGTATTATCAAGGAGAGAAGTAGTTTCATCATAAGCATCATGCCTAGCAGAACTGACATCATCAATAACATGCGACATATCAGAATCAATAACAGGTGCAGGTGTAGGTGTTGCAAATTTACTCATAATAGAAGGTGAATCAAGTGCAGAGCTAGATGGTAGTTCCTTACCTCCCCTCGTAGTTGAGGGAAAAAATCTCGGTTCTTTCATCTTTCAAATTCCTCATAGTGATCAACAGATATAAATCCCAAGTGACTCAAAGAATAGAGCTATGTTCCCCAGCAACGGCGCCAGAAAATAGTCTTCATAACCCACAAGTATATGGGATCGCAACAGTTTTTGAGGGTAGAGTATTCAACCCAAATTTATTGATTCGACACAAGGGGAGCCAAAGAATATTCTCAAGTATTAGCAGCTGAGTTGTCAATTCAACCACAACTGAAAGACTTAATATCTGTAGCAAAGTATTTAGTAGCAAACTAGTACGGAGGTAACGGTAACAGTGGCAAAAGTAACAGTAGCAGTTTTTTAGCAATCATAACAGTGACAACGGATAAGTAACTAACCAGATATCAATATGTGAAAGGCTCGTAGGCAATGGATCAATGATGGAGAATTATGTCGGATGCAATTCATCATGCAACAGTTCTAACATAGCGTGACAGAAAACTAGCTCCAGTTCATCAATGTAATGTAGGCATGTATTCCGAATATAGTCATACGTGCTTATGGAAAAGAACTTGCATGACATATTTTGTCCGACCCTCCCGTGGCAGCAGGGTCCTATTGGAAACTAAGGGATATTAAGGCCTCCTTTTAATAGGTTACTAGACCCAAGCGTTAGCACTTTGTGTATACATGAACTCCTCAAACTACGGTCATCACCGGGAGTGGTCCCGATTGTTGTCACTTCGGGGTTGCCGGATCATAACACATAGTAGGTGACTATTGACTTGCAAGATAAGATCAAGAACTCACATATATTCATGAAAACATAATAGGTTCAGATCTAAAATCATGACACTCGGGACCTAGTGACAAGCATTAAGCATGGCAAAGTCATAGCAACACCAATCTTAGAACATAATGGATACTAGGGATCAAACCCTAACAAAACTAACTCGATTACATGGTAAATGTCATCCAACCCATCACCGTCCAGCAAGCCTACGTTAGGATTACTCACACACGGCAGTGAGCATCATGAAATTGGTGATGGAGTATGGTCGATGATGACGATGGCGACAGATTCCCCTCTCCTAAGCCCCGAACAAACTCCAGATGAGCCCTCCTAAGGAAGATTAGGGCTTGGCGGCAGCTCCGTATCGTAAAACATGATGAATCCTTCTTTTTGATTTTTTTTCTCCCCGAACGTGAATATATGGAGTTGGATTTGAGGTCGATGGAGGTCCAGGGGGCCCACAAGGCAGGGGGCGCGCCCTGCATCCTCATGTACAGGGTGTGGGCTACCTCATGTTGATTCTTTTGCCTATATTTTTTATTAATTCCAAAAAGTGACTCTGTGGAGTTTCAGGTCATTCCGAGAACTTTTATTTCTGCACAAAAATAACACTCTGACAGTTCTGCTGAAAACAATGTCAGTCCGGGTTAGTTCCATTCAAATCATGCAAGTTAGAGTCCAAAACAAGGGAAAACGTTTTTGGAAAAGTAGATACGTTGGAGACGTATCACGCTGCATGACGCTTCTCTGCTCTTTGTGCAACATGCCCATCCCCACCAAAAGGGGCTCATAGCCCCATAGGTGGTCGTGGTTTCCTGCGACAGCAAGCCTGTCACCTAGCACTGCATCAAGGACATAATTTTTCCGTGCAGCAATGAGGACAATCCTCAATTTACGGACCTAATTCATGTAGTTGCTACCATCATGTTTCAACTTAGCTTTCTCTAGGAACGCATTGAAATTAAGGGGAAGGTAGCTCGGGCCATTGATCTACAACATATATATGCAAAATTATTAGACTAAGTTCATGATAAATTAAGTTTGATTAATCAAATTACTAATGAACTCCCACTTAAATAAACATCCCTCAAGTTATATAAGTGATACGTGATCCAAATCAACAAACTCATGTCCAATCATCATGTGAGATGGGGTAGTCATCAATGGTGAATATCTCTATGTTGATCATATCTACTATATGACTCATGTTTGACCTTTCGGTCTCCAGTGTTCTGAGACCATGTCTGTACATACAAGGCTCGTCAAATTTAACCCAAGTATTCTGCATGTGCAAAACTGTCTTACAGCCATTGTATGTGAACGTAGAGTCCATCACACCTGATCATCATGAGGTGCTTCGAAACGACGGAACTTGGCAACGGTGCATACTCGGAGAGAACACTTTTATCTTGAAATTGAGTGAAGGGATCATCTTATAATGCTACCGCCATTCTAAGAAAAATAAGATGCATAAAATATAAACATCACATGCAATCAAAATATGTGATATGATATGGCCATCATCATCTTGTGCTTTTGATCTCCATCTCCAAAGTATCGTCATGATCCCCATCATCACCGGTTTGACACCTTGATCTCCATCGTTGCGTCGTGGTCGTCTCGCCAACTATTTATTCTACAACTATTGCTAACGCATAGCAATAAAGTAAAGCAATTACATGGCGATTGCATTTCATACAATAAAGAGACAACCATAATGCTCCTTCCCGTTGCTGATAAATTACAAAACATGATCATCTCATAGAACACCGTATATCACCTCATTTCTTGGCCAAATCACATCACAACATGCCCTACAAAAACAAGTTTGACGTCCTCTACTTTGTTGTTGCAAGTTTTACGTGGCTGCTACGGGCGTCTAGCAAGAACCGTTCTTACCTACGCAAAAACCACAATGGTGATTCATCAAGTTTGTTGTTTTAACCTTCTTCAAGGACCGGCCGTAGTCAAAATTGATTCAACTACAGTAGGAGAAACAGACACCCCCCAGCCACCTTTATGCAAAAGAAGTTGCATGTCTTTCGGTGGAATGGGTCTCATGTACGTGGACATGTATGGTTGGTCTGGCCGTGATACGTCTCCAACGTATCTACTTTTACTAACGCTTTTCCTATTGTTTTGGACTCTAATTTGCATGATTTTAATGAAACTAACCCCGGACTGACGCTGTTTTCAGCAGAACTACCATGGTGTTGTTTTTGTGCAGAAATAAAAGTTCTCGGAATGGAATGAAACTTTGTGAGGATTTTTTATATCAAATAAGAGAATTTGTGGAGCCAGGAGGTACCTAAGGGGGTGACCTGGGTGGGCACAACCCATCAGGGCACGCCAGTCCCCCCCCCCCCCCCGACGCGCCCTAGTGGGTGCTGCCCACCTGGTGGCCCCACTGACCCTCAAACCGACGCTATAAATCCCATATTTCTAGGAAAAAAATCAGGGAGAAAGAATTATCGCGTTTCACAAGACGGAGCCGCCGTCGTCTCATGTCCTTCATAGGGAGGCCAGCTCTGGAGTCCGTTTGGGGCTCCGGAGAGGGGGATATTCGATCTTTGTCATCACCAACACATCTCCATCGCCAATTACATGATGCTCCCCACCGGGAGTGAGTAATTCCTTCGTAGGCTTGCTGGTCGGTGAGGAGTTGGATGAGATTCATCATGTTATCGAGTTAGTTTTGTTAGGGCTTGATCCCTAGTATCCACTATGTTCTGAGATTGATGTTGCTATGACTTTGTCATGCTTAATGCTTGTCACTTAGGGCCTGGGTGCCATGCTTTCATATCTGAACCGTTTACGTTATCGCCATTATATCCATGCTCTAGATCCGATCTTGCAATTTATAGTCACCTACTACGTGTTATGATCCGGCAACCCCGGAGTGACAATAGTCGGGACCACTCCCGGTGATGACCGTAGTTTGAGGAGTTCATGTATTCATCGTGTGTTAATGCTTTGTTCCGATTCTCTATTAAAAGGAGGTCTTAATATCCCTTAGTTTCCAACAGGACCCCGATGCCATGGGAGGGTAGGACAAAAGATGCCAGGCTGCTTCATCCCATAGTACCGCCGAATCAAAATAATATGTTGGTGGTAAGTAGTATGACTATCACCACCCACATCTCTTTGTGTTCTACTCGTGCATATCATCTACGCATTGACCTAGCTCGGATGCCACTGTTGGGAAATGTTGCATGGAAAATAAAAACAATCTACGCACACAGAAAATTTATCCATGGAGATGCATAGGAACGAGGGGAAGAGTGTGTCTACGTACCATCGTAGACGTAAGCGGAAGTGTTTGACAATGCGGTTGATGCAGTCGAACATTCTTTGCGATCCAACCGATCGAGTACTAAACGTACGACGCCTCCGCGTTCAGCACACATTCAGCTCGGTGACGTACACGCCTTCTTGATCTAGGAAGATGGCGAGGTAGTGGATGAGTTCTGGCAGCACGACGGCATGGTGAGGGTGATGGTGAAGTTAGCTCCGCAGGGCTTTTCCTATGCACTACAAAAATATGACCAGGGGTGTAAACGGTGGAGGGGGGCGCCGCACACGGCTAAGACAATGTTGTATCTTGTGCTAGGCACCCCCTCCCACATATATATAGGCGGGGGTGGAGGTAGCAGCTAGGAGGCGCCCCCAAGTAGGTCTAATCCTACTTGGGGTCTTCCCCCAAGTGGCGCCCCCTTCCTTATTTGGAGTGCGGGAGGAAGGAAGGAGGAGGTTGCGCCCCCCCCCTTCCTTTCTCTCCTAAGGAGGGAAAGGAAGGAGGGGCTACCCATCCCCTTTCCTTCCCCTAGGGCCAGCAGCCAAGGGAAGGGGTGCACCAGTTTCTTTGTGGGCTGGTCTGTCCCCCCCTTTGGCCCATACACTTGTCGGGGATGCCCGGAACCCCTTTTCGGTGACCCGATGAGTACCTGGTGCACTCCGAAACTATTCCGGTGTTCGAATATCATCGTCCTATATATCAATCTTTACCTCTTGACTATTTCGAGACTCCTCTTGATCTCCATGATATCATCCGGGACTCCGAACAACATTCAGTCACCAAATCATATAACTCATATAACACTATATCATCAATGTACGTTAAGCGTGCGGACCCTACGGGTTCGAGAACTATGTAGAGATGACTGAGACACCTCTCCAGTCAATAACCAATAGCGGAACCTAGATGCCCATATTGGCTCCAAAATATTCTGCAAATATCTTTATCGATCGAACTGTTATGATAACATACGTAATTCCCTTTGTCCATCGGTATGTTACTTGCCCGACATTCAATCGCTGGTATCTTTATACCTAGTTCAATATTGTTACCAGCAAGTCTCTTTACTCATTCCATAATACATCATCTCATAACTAACTCCTTAGTCATTTTCTTGCAAGCTTATGATGTGTATTACCGCGAGGGCCCAGAGATACCTTTCTGATACTCGGAGTGACAAATCCTAATCTGGATCTATGCCAACTCAAAAAACACCTTCGGAGATACCTGTAGAGCGTCTTTATGATCACCCAGTTATGTTGTGACGTTTGATAGCACACAAGGCAGTCCCCCGGTATTCGGGAGTTGCATAATCTCATAGTCGAAGGAATATGTATTTCCACTAGTAGAAAATAGGGCTTTGGTTCAGGCCAAAAAAGGGCATTAATCCCAGTTCTCCTATGAATCGGGACAAATGGGTGCATCAGTCCCGGTTTGTGAGGCTAGGGCACCGGTCGGGCCTCAGGGGCCATTGGTACCGGTTCATCTGACCCCTTTGGTCCCGGTTCCAGACACGGATCGGGACCAAAGGGCCTCGCTCTTGGTGCTCATCTTTAGTCCTGGTTGGTGGCTGGAACCGGGACTAAAGAGCAGGCTTCTGTCCCGGCTCTAGCCACCAACTGGGACTAAAGAGATGCCTATATATATGCTCGCTGTTGCTCGCTCACTCTTCTATATTTTGGCCGGCCGGCGTGTCCAGGAGTGTGTTGCTCTGCTCTCACCTCCTATGCACATGGGGTGTTCAACTGTTACCTTTCCAAGCCACCCTTAAGCTTTCTCCTCTCCAAGCTCAACCTCCAAGCTCCATTTTCCTCAAGATTTGTCTAGGTTTGGCGATCTTTCCGTCCCGTCCCCGTCCTCACCGTCGTCGATCACCCACGCCGATCTCAGTGCCAGCACCACCGTGGCGAGCCTCTTGTTTTTATCTTCTTTCTAAAAGATAAAAATTTCTTACTTGTATGATTTAGATAGATACTTGTATAATTTTCTTACCTTTATTTTTTTTTGTTATTATATAGTGCCATGGTTTTGGTATCCGCCCCCGTCGGCCCTCGTCATGTCTATGATTCGGATGTGGTAGATTATGTTTTATTATGATTCGTTTCATTTAGTGTTTATGACAATTATGCCGACCAACGTGATAGATTATTTATCTAGGAGGTATGTGAACCGGAAATTCCAACTGACCATCTTGCTGAGGGGTTAAATTTGGTTGAAAAAGAAAACAATTACTTGAAGAAAAAATTGAAAAGAATTAAGGAGGAGAAGATGGAATTGGAGTTGCATGTTGCGGATGTCATCCATGATCACAACATAAAGATGGATGCAATGCACTTGAAGATTACAAAGATCAAAATATATGTCATTCATACTAAGGCTTGGTATCATTATGCCGTTGGATCAATTGCTACCTTAGTTGCGATTATGATCGTATTTGTTGTTACATTGAAATGTTTTACATAGTTTCAATGTATGTTTTAATTAGATGCTCTAGAGAGCTATATGTTATTCTATGAGAACTATTTATGAACTTTATGTATTTATTTTTTCAGTAATAACATTTGATCACTACTGTACTTTGGTTTTAATGTGATGATGAACTTGTATTAATTTGGTCACTTCTCTATTCATGATGTTCTGTAATGGTTTTTGATACACTTAATTATATAATGCACGCAGATGAACCAACAATGGGTATACAGTGACAGACGCACCTCCGAGTACATTGAGGGCCTGCATAATTTTCTCGAAGTGGCTGAGGCAAACAAACTTAATGGTTTTATGTATTGTCCATGACCTATCTGTGGGAATATATAATGGTTACTCTAAGTCGAAAACCCTTCACGTCCACTTGCTTGAGAAGGGTTTCATGCCACACTAAAATGTTTGGACCAAGCATGGAGAAAGAGGGGTTATGATGGAAGACAACAAAGAAGGATAGGATAATGACAACTATCCCCCTGAATACAGTTATACTGCAACAGGGGAAGCTGAAGATCAAGAGGAACCAGATGATGTGCCCGATGATGATCTTTGCCAGGTCATTGTTGATGCAAAGAGACAATGCAAAGTGAAAGGGAGAAGTTGAAGTTCGATCTCATGTTAGAGGATCAGAAAAAAGGATTGGACCCAAATTGCAAAGATGACAACACAAAGCTCGGTACCACACTGAAATTGCTTCATTAGAAGGCAGACAATGGTGTATCTGACAACGGATTTGGGAAGCTACTGAAAATATTAAAGAAGAAGCTTCCAAAGGATAATGAATTACCCGATAGTACGTATGAAGCAAAGAAGGTTCTATGCCCTATAGGATTGGAGGTGCAGAAGATACATGCATGCCCTAATGACTACATCCTCTACCGAAGTGAGTACGAGGAATTGAACGCATGCCCGGTATGAGGTGCATTGCAGTATAAGATCAGATGAGATGACACTGGTGATGTTGAGGGAAAGCGCCCCAGGAAGAGGGTTCCTGCCAAGGTGATGTGGTATGCTCATATAATACCAGGGTTGAAACTTCTGTTCAGAAACAAAGAGCATGCCAAGTTGATGCGATGGCACAAAGAGGACCGTAAGAAAGACGTGAAGTTGAGAGCGCCCATTGACAGGTTGTAGTGGAGAGAAATCATGAGAAAGTGGGGGCACTTTGCAGGTGACACAAGGAAGGTATGGTTCGGTTTAAGAGCGGATGGCATTAATCCTTTTCAGGAGCAGAGCATCAATCATAGCACCTGGACTGTGACTCTATGTATCTATAACCTTCCTCCTTGGTTATGCATGAAATGGAAGTTCATTATGATGCCAGTGCTCATCCAAGGCCTTAAACAACTTGGCTACGACATTGATGTGTACCTACGTGTGTGGGATGAACACAACCAGGAGGAATTTAACCTACATGTGTTGTTGTTTGTAACCATCAATGATTGGCCTGCTCTTAGTAACCTTTTAGGATAGACAAATAATGGATACCACACATGCACACACTGTTTAGATGACACCAAAAGTATATATTTGGACAAATACGGGAAGAATGTGTACCTGGAACATCGTCGATTTCTTCCGACCAACCATCAATGTCAAAAGAAAGGCAAGCATTTCAAAGGTGAGGCAGATAACCGGAAGAAGCCCGCCCTCCGTACTGGTGATCACATACTTGATATGGTCAATGATTTACAAGTAATCTTTGGAAAGGGTCCTGGCGGACTATCTGTTCCGAATGACGCTGAGGGACGTGCACCCATGTGGATGAGGAAATCTATATTTTGGGACCTACCCTATTGGAAAGACCTAGAGGTCCGCTTTGCAATCGATGTGATGCACCTAACGAAGAATCTTTGTGTGAACCTGCTAGGCTTCCTGGGCGTGTATGGGAATACAAAAGATACACCGAAGGCACGGGAGGACTAGCAACGTGTGCACGAAAAAGATGGCACGCATCCAAAGTAGTATCAAGGTCCTGCCAGCTACGCTCTTACCAAAGAAGAGAAGGAAATCTTCTTTGAATGCCTGCTCAATATGAAGGTCCCATCTGGCTTCTCGTCCAATATAAAGGGAATAATAAATATCCCAGAGAAAAAGTTCCAGAACCTAAAGTCTCATGACTGCCACGTGATTATGACGCATCTGCTTCCGGTTGCATTAAGGGTGCTTCTACCGAAAAACGTTCGATTAGCCATTGTGAAGCTACATGCATTCCACAGTGCAATCTGTTAGAAGGTAATCGATCCAGAAATCCTACCAAGGTTAAAGAGTGATTTGGTGCAATGTCTTGCCAGTTTCAAGCTGGTGTTCCCACCATCCTTCTTCAATATCATGACACACATCCTAGTTCATCTAGTTGATGAGATTGGCATTCTCGGACCTATATTTCAACACAATATGTTCCCCTTTGAGAGGTTCATGGGAGGCTTAAATAAATATGTTGACAACCGTGCTAGGCCAGAAGGAAGCATCTCCACTGGTCATCAAACAGAGGATCTCAATGGGTTTTGTGTTGACGTCATTCCTTACCTGAAGAAGATTGGTCTCCCTCAATCGTGGTATGGGGGGAGACTGACTGGAAAAGGCACGCTAGGAGCGGACTCAATAATACTTAGGGACATGCATTCTTGGTCTCAAGCACACTACACAGTTCTACAGAATTCTACCTTGGTGACCCCGTATGTCAGTGAACACAAGAATATCCTGTGCTCCAAACAACCGGAGCAGTGTGACGACTAGATTACATGTGAACAAATCAGGACTTTTGGCAGTTGGTTGCAAACACATCTCATGGGTGACAACAATGTTGCAGATGAGCTGTACTCATTGGCTAAGGGACCATATTCGACTGTATTAACTTACAAAGGGTACAAGATAAATGGGAATACATTTTACACGATTGCCCAAGATCAAAAGAGCACCAATCAAAACAGTGGTGTCCGCTTTGATGCAGCAACCAAGAGTGGAAAGGACATATATTATGGTTACATAGTGGACATATGGGTACTTGACTATGGACATAATTTTAAGGTCCCTTTGTTTCGGTGCAAATGGGTCAATATGTCAGGAGGCGTGGTACAGGTAGATCCACAGTACGGAATGACAACAGTTGATTAGAACAATCTTGGGTACACAGACGAACCATTCATCCTAGCCAATGATGTGGCGCAGGTTTTCTATGTGAAGGACATGTCTACCAAACTGAGAAAAAGAAAAGATAAGGAAGCGAATACATCATATGATGAGCCAAAGCGCCACATAGTTCCTTCTGGGAAAAGAGACATCATCGGAGTGGAGGGCGAGACAGACATGTCTGAAGATTATGAAAAGTTTCATGAAATTCCTCCCTTCAAACTGAAGGCTGGCCCAAGAACCCTGTTAAACGATTAAGATTATCCAAGGTTACAGTGCAATAAGCAAGGGACACACGCAAAGAATAAGTGAAGACTTCCTCTCCACAACTATTCTAATGATGGCTTTGATTATGCGAAGAAAACATGGAATCCCTTTGTAGTAGATGAGTTTTCGTCCGAAACCGTGATACTTCGAAAGAGATTGTCCATTTTGTTCACGAATTGCATCTAGTTTTTGCCGCAGCCCTCTCAACTTTTTAGCACATGCAATGTGAATAAAAATATGATACCGTTCCAACTTTCAACCTTTTCGGAGTTCATTTGTAGTGCTTTTCAATTTCAGGTTCATTTAGTTAAAAAATCAGTAAATGCATGAAAAATACCAAATGAAGTCAGAAAGGGTTGAAAATTGATGATGTGGCTTTGAATGGTCCATGTTGAACGCACAAAAAGTCTGGACTTGAAATAAGTTCAAAAAAAATGTAATCCCTTTGTAACAGATGAGTTTCGTCCGAAACCCTGATACTTCGAAAGAGATCATCCATTTTGCCATAACCCACTCAACATTTTAGCAAATGCTATGTGGGTGAAATAATGATACCATGCCAGCTTTCAACTTTTTCAGAGTTTATTTGTAGTGCTTTTCAATTTTAGGGTCATTTAGCTCAAAGAATAAATTAATAGCAAAAAGAATGAACTAAATAGCTTTTATAAAACTCTAATATAGCAAAAAGAATGAACTAAAAAGCTTTTATAAAACTCTAATAGCTAAAAAATGAACTAAAAAGAGTTAATTAAAATATAATATTCTTCAATAGAAAAAAGAATCAACTAAAAAATTTTAAAATAATATTAACTAAAATTATCAAAGTATTTTTTTTTGTTAAAAAGTTTAATAGTAAAAAGAATTTTCATAAAGTATTTTTGTTACAAACTTTAATAGCAAACAAAAAAGATTTTATAAAACTCTAATAGCAAAAGGAATAAACTAAGAAGAAACAAGAAAAAATAAAACTTATGCAACTAAAATTATATAAAATTTATGCAACTAAAATTATATAAAATTTATGCAACTAGAATTATATAACTAAAAATAGCATACACAAAAAATAACATTAAAAATTCAAAATTCAAAAATGCAAAATATTTAAAAAAGCCCCGCCTACTAGGCACCCCGGCGTGCATACGACTAGAAACCCTACAAATTAGCCAGGATGCAGGCCCACAGTGCAAGCAGGCCCAAGAGAGCGTGAGATAGGCATGTACTGCCTGCAGTAGAGAGGAGCTCGAGAGAGATGCGGCAGCAGTGCTTATAAACAACTCTGAGCCCCACTCAACCTTTTCAGAGTTTATCTGTAGTGCTTTTCAATTTTAGGGTCATTTAACTCAAAGAATGAACTAATAGCAAAAAGAATGAACTAAAAAGAGTAAATTAAAATATAATATTCTTCAATAGAAAAAAGAATCAACTAAAAAACTCAAAATAATATTAACTAAAATTATCAAAGTATTTTTTTTGTTAAAAAGTTTAATATTAAAAAGAATTTTCATAAAGTATTTTTGTTACAAACTTTAATAGCAAACTAAATTTTTTATAAACTTTAATAGAAAAAGGAATAAACTAAAAAGAAACTATAAAAAATAAAACTTATGCAACTAAAATTATATAAAATTTATGCAACTAAAATTATATAAAATTTATGTAACTAAAATTATATAAAATTAATGCAACTATAATTATATAAGTAAAAATAACATACACAAAAAATAACATTAAAATGATAAAAACATAACATATGCAAAATATTTAAAAATGCCTGCCTACTAGGCACCACAGCCAGCATACGGCTAGAAACCCTACAAATGGGCCAGAATGGAGGCCCGCAGTGCAAGCAGGCCCCAACAGGGCGCTAGATAGGCATTTACTACTTGAAGTAGAGAGGAGCTCGAGAGAGATGCGGCAACAGTGCTTATAAACAACTCTGAGCCCCACTCAGCCTTTTCAGAGTTTATTTGTAGTACTTTTCAATTTTAGGGTCATTTAGCTCAAAGAATGAACTAATAGCAAAAGGAATGAACTATAAAGAGTCAATTAAGATATAATATTCTTCAATAGAAAAAAGAATCAACTAAAAAACTCGAAATAATATTAACTTAAATTATCAAAGTATTTTTTGTTCAAAAGTTTAAAAGTAAAAGGAATTTCCATAAAGTATTTTTGTTAGAAAGTTTAATAGCAAACTAAAAAGCTTTTATAAAACTCTAATAGCAAAGAAATAAACTAAAAAGAAACTATAAAAAATTAAACTTATGCAACTAAAATTATATAAAATTTATGCAACTAAAATTATATATCTAAAAATAACATACGCAAAAAATAACATTAGAATTTTAAAAACATAACATATGTAAAAAAAATTAAAAAAAGGCCCGCCTACTAGGCACCACGGCGTGCATACGACTAGAAACCCTACAAATGGGCTAGGATGCAGGCCCACAGTGCAAGCAGGCCAAACAGGGTGTCAGATAGGCATTTACTGCGTACAGTAGAGAGGAGCTCGAGAGAGATGCGGCAGCATTGAGTATAAACAACTCTGAGCCCCTCTCAACTAGCGAGGTGGGACTAAAGTTTTGGATGCGGCAGCATAGACCATTGGTGCTAGTTGGTGGAACCAACCGGGACTAAAATCCACCATTTCGTCCTGGTTCGTGCCACCAACCGGGACCAATGGTCTGTGCTTCCCGCCCTTTCGCCTCGCGAAATACACCCTTTGTCCCGGTTGGTGGCACGAACCGGGACGAAAGGGTGTCCTTTAGTCCAGGTTTTTGCCACCAACCGGGACCAAAGGTGATTCTATATAAGCAGCACTTAGCAGTTTTCTCCCCGTTCTCTCTCCCGACGCTGAAACACACGATGCCTGCAGGCTGCTTTGCCGCTCCCTGTCACCGTCCCTGCCCTGACGCTGCCAGGCTACTCCGCAGCTCCCGACGCCGGCCGCCGCTACGTGCGCCGATGCCCGCGACCTCTCCCAGCCCCGACGCCAACCCTAATGAGGTCCCCGGCCCCTTCCCCTGCGTCGCCGCCGCCGCCCCGCGCTCTGCTAGCCGCCGCCGCCCTACGCTCTGCTTAGCCGCCGCCGCCACTACTCTGGTAGCCGGCGCCGCCCCTGCTCTGCTCTGCTTAGCTACCACCTTGTTCACACATTTTTTGTTCATATAGCATTTTTCCATGTATGTATGTATGTATGTATGTATGGATGGATGGATGGATGTATATAGAGACTATTTATATGATGATTTTTTTCATAAAATATTTTTTTGTTCATAGCATTTTTGGTCCATGTATATATGTATGTATGTATATAGAAAATGTTCATATGATGTTTTTTTTTCATAGATATTTTTTTGTTAATAGAACTTAGTTAAAATTTACCAAGTTACTAAGTTACAAACTGAAAATGTTCATATATTCAAAATGTGTTAAAAGACTCACTAAGTTAAAATTTACCCCCTCCACGATAACTTAGACATGAGGGGGGACGTAGGACATGCATGAGAGAGGCGGTCCGCTCGCCCGACCAACCGTCGAGGCCACCCAAACCCTAGAAGAAAGAGTGTTGTCGATCTACCCCCTCCCGCCCCTACCCATAATTGTTATGTATAATACTATATATTGGAGTCTAATTCACCGGTCTTACCTTAGTGAACCGAAGGGACATTATTTATTTTGTACGCGGCCAGCATAGGTCAATGGGGAAGAATGGATAGTTTTATCTCCTGCATAGCAATTATTGTTTGCAAACTGTCCTCTCCTGAAATCATAACTCCAATAACTTCGACATGAGGGGGACGTCAGACATGCATGAGAGAGGCGGTCCGCAACTAATCCATTGCTCATATATGCATATGATTCCTTGTTGTGATTAGCTAGGTCTATGTTTGCCACTAATCCATCTCTCATGTTTGTATATTGCCATATTGTAATATTTGTAGAAAATATGGAGAGAGACTTGGAACAAGAACAGTTGTTGGGGGATATATCCTTCAGAGAGGTGATCCCTTGTTGTTTCTCAACGACACCGATAGTCGGGAATGAGAGATGACGGCTCCGGTGATCCAAAAAATGGAGTAGGAAGGAGGTCATGATGGCTCCGGTGACCGAACGGTGGAGGAAGGAGAGCATGATCATGGCTCCGGTGACCGAACGGAGGAGGGAGCCTTAACTGTTCCAAAGTCCGGCGAGGTATATATATATTAATTAAGCTTGTGCTGACTTTATGCATTAATTGTTTTGGTATGTACATATATTAACGCTTCTTTCTTCTTTCAGCCCTCCGGATTGAGCCAATCTTCTGTAAGGAGACGAGTGTCGGTGTTCTGGGAACGGGGGTCCCCAGACTTGCCTGCCTGCGGCCTACTGTGTGGCTCAACCAATGGCCCAGTATGGCCCGTCTTCATAAACCAAGCACTCAAGACCCTCGCGAGGGGCCAACCTCGCGGGGCGGACGACGAAAGGCCTCCTCAGGGGCGGCCTCACCAGGCAGGCTTGCGAGGATGCGGAGTGATCAAGGCAAGGGGTACCTCGCGAGGTGCTCATGATGCAAGCCATCACCATCAAGACCAGGTGGGCACCAGGCGGGCGCCAGCCTGCGCAGTGTCCTCGTTTCCTCTTTGGTGCAAAGGGGGCAAGCGCAGGCGCGGAGTACCGAGGCATGAGGCAAAGGTTTCCATATCGGTGCAACGAGACCAAGACCAATAGGACGGCAGGACGGAGGTCACCGTGGAGCCCAAGATGGCGTCATCACCAGCACCTTTGGCAGTCGAAGACCACCTTTAGTCAGGATAGCTTGTACTAGTTGTCCCCTTTCAAAATGGCCGTTGTTGGATCCTTTCCCGCTCAATATTTGGGAAGAGGACCAGGGCCTCTATAAATAGAGATAGCCATCACAGTAGATGGCATCTGATCCGAACCCAACCCATCTACACACCACCAAGCACAAGAACACCTCTCCTCGTGAGGCTGTTCTTCCTCTGTATTGTTCATCATCAGCCCAAGAGGAAATCCACCACACCAAACACTGGATTAGGGTATTACACCACCACGATGGCCCGAACTAGTATAAAACTCGTGTCTCTTGTGTTGTTCATCGATCTAGCTTAGTAACCGCGGTGAGACTGATGGCGTGTTTGGGTAGGGAGAAGATCTTCGTGCGCACCCCAGAGTACGAACCTTAAGGGTTTTGCCGGAACCCGATATTCGACATTTGGCGCACCAGGTAGGGCCGTAGGGGGTGCATCGAAATCCTCTTTCTGCTGATCTGTGTCCCATCGTTTTGTCGCATCCATGGCAGACGCTCGTCGAGCCCGTGCTGAGCGCCGGGCTGCTCTCGCCGCTCGCGTCGCCCAGATGGTGCCCGTCGGTGGGCCTCCTTGTCATTCTCCGTCGCCTGCCGCCAACGCCGCCGCCGGCCCGGCGGGGAACGAGCAGCAAGAATTTTTGCTGCATCCCTTGGTGCACTAGAAGACCGCACCGCTACTCCGTCACTGACCTCAGCTGGTTCGTTGTCTCACGCTCGTCACGCCCCCACGGACGCGCAGGCCGCGTTGCTCCTGGAACGTGAGCTCCTACACTACCGCCCCGTCGACGACCTCTACACTACCGCCACTACGCCCCCACGCTCGGGCAGTCATACGTCCCATGCGACTCGGGCTCGGACGACCCTACTGTCTTGATCTTGTAGAACCCAATGGCACCCTCTAAGTGCCGTCTAAATCTGCCCATTGAACAAGAATTATACCCCAAAGCTGAAGAAATATTCAGTTACAAGAAATGAAGTAATATTCATTTAGAAGATTTTTGTGGTATACATTGACAGAGTTTCAGTCCATAGAAACCTACGAGCATCCATCCATAAAACCAGAATAACTTCAATTATATATAAGCTACTTCATAACAAAAGAAATTCTACCGAAACACTAATTAACTCTGAAGTAGTGAGTTAATCACTACAGATCAGCTATTTGTTTCTTTCCACTCCTAAATTGCATAAGAAAATCTTTAGCTGTTATTTTACTCTATGCTTACTAGCTACAACCGATTGGATAGAAAAATACCTTCCATTTTATTACGATGTAGTTGTGTAAATAATCTCAAAGTAGAAAATGCACGCTAAGTACTTGTGGTACAAAATGTAAAATCAATGATTTTTCCCTTAACCATCACTGTCTCTAAACAACACTTTTTCTTTAGTACAAAATCTGTGACCTAATTAGAACTTACTCCAACTAGTTGACATGAAAAAATCTACACTGAAAAGGCATAATCAAAGAGTTGGACTTCAGTATAGCAAGATGAAATTCCCAGTGGGGAGAGCATGGGCAGATTGCCCTTGCTGATGACAGGCTAACTTGCATGCGGCGCTGGCCGCACCTACGCATAAGCACGGCTGAGACGAGACGTCGGCGGTCAAGGAGGCATTAGTGGCAGGATTAAACACAAAAGAAATGTTTATAAGGTGATGATAAGTCATTACCAAGAAACCTGATAGCAAATTCTTCTAAGCACCGAGAATAACTTAAAATTAGTACGCATGTTGGTCCAATTGGTCAGGGCCCAAGATGCAGGTCAAGACCAACTATATCAACATCTATAAGAACCTCTCCCTTATGCACAACAAAAAACAAGACACATCCGTGACATTTTGGGCCGAACGAATTTTTTTTGTCATACATATGACACTTCTATGACGATAATTGTGACAAAACCCGGTATCATCATAGATGTGGTGGGCTCCTACTTCTATGACAAAAAATCATGACAGAAAATGGGCTTTTCGTCCTAGGCGGGCCGGAGATGCACCTGCATGACATTCTTTGGGCCATCCATGATGGAAAAAAATGTGGTAGAAGCGAGGGGGAGGAAAATTTCGGGGAGTTGCCGGTTATGGTGGGAGGTCGGGGGCGGAGCGATGCGCGTTTCTCTCGTACGTACGCGCGTGTGTGCGAGGCATTGGCTCTAACTGGAGCCGAGCGAGGCGTTGGGCTCTAACTGAACCCAAGCGATTGCACTGCAGGCTATGCGTTACTGAACCCGAGCGATCGATCAATGGCTGTTAACTGAACCCAATGGAGCGATTCCTTCGCTACTACTACTAACTGAAGCCGATCGATTGGATGAACAGTAAGCGTTGCGGGGGGTTTGGATGAACAGTGAGCGGTGGCGTTGCCTCTAGATGAACAGGAACCCGTGGTGTGGAGGGCTGGATGAACAGTAGATGGTGGAGGGGTGGCCGTGGAGGGGTGATTGAACAGGACCCCATGGTGTGGAGGGCTGGATGAACAGTACACAGTGGAGGGGTGCCCGTGGAGGGGTGGTTGAACAGTAGCCGATGGAGTAGCACGCGGTGGAGGCTGGATGAACAGGAGCCCGTGGAGGCTGGAGGAGGTCGACAGTAGCCCGTGGAGGCTGGAGGAGGTCGACGGTGGAGATGAACAGTATCCCGTGGAGTCCCGTTTTGTGGTACGCCACACCCCTCCCCCCCCCCGGTTTCGACCGTAGCGCTCCAACACAAGTTGGTTTCGTCCGTTTTGCGGTACGCCACACCCCTCCCGATGAACAGTACCCCCGTTTCGACCGTAGCGCTCCAACACAAGTCCGTTTCATCCGTTTTGCGGTACGCCACACCCCTCCCGATCAACAGGACCCTCGTTTCGACCATAGGAGGTCCATATCCTCCGTTTTGCGGTACGCCAGGCCCCTCCCGATTAATAGGACCCTGTTTCGAACATGGCCGGTTGAACACAAGGTCGTTACCTCCATTTTGCGGTACGCCAGGCCTCGTTTCCATCGCCTATTCCGTCCAAGCCCTCCCGACGAACACGACCATGCATTCCGTTCGGACCCAGCCGGTTGGCTCCCCATGAACACGACGACGACGCTGTTTCTCCGTTCCGACCCAGCCATGTATGTATGCACGATAGGCGTTAGAGACCCTGCCTGTATGTACGTACGTGGCCGTATTTTCTTTCTTGCACCCTGACCGTTGTACGTACATGTACATGCTACGTGCGTGCCTCTACTACGACACGTGTGCGCTTCTACATCCACCAGTATATATGTACGTACTCGTTTGCGACCAGAATGACAACGCTACATACGCTTCGACCAGGTGGGTCCCGACTATCAGGCACTTCGTTGCATGCGACGATGTAGCTGGTGGGTCCCATCAGTCAAGGAGGGTGAATCATTTTTTTTTTCAGACGCACTTCCTTGTGTGCGAAGATGTAATTGGTTGGTCCCAGCAGACAAGGGGAAACGTTTTTTTCACTAAATATGGTGGCCCGTCCGGTGGGTCCCCGCTGTCAGGTGGAGGAATAATTATTTTGCCTGTAATAAGGAGGCACTTCCTTGCTGCGGTCGTGGACCTAGCTGTCAGCCTCTCCACGTACAGTCCACGTCCGATGGAAGCCATTCCTTGACCACGTTAACCACGCCGCGTTGAGAGCACCAGGGCGGTGGACGACGACGAGGCCTAGGAAGGGGACAACGCGGAACCGAGGAAGACACGGCAGTGGATGCCCACGCGTAGAGGAGTATGAGGGTTCACTTGTTCGGCTGCGGTGTGAGGCTGTCGTCGCCGTAGAATAACAGGGTGTGTGGGTGCGTAGAGGGATGGCCTGGCCAGCGGTGGGAGTAGTAGTGGGCGGTGAGGCCTCCGCGGCATCACAGCCGGCCACGAGCGGCAGGAGTAGGCGGCATGACCGGCACTGCTTTGGGCGGCTGGAGATGGAAGACCAGAGGTTGAAGAAGCACTACGGCCGTTGGATGGACATCGTACGGTCACTCGATCTAGAACCGTTCATATATTGACTAAAGTTGACAAAGGCCTCCATCCCAGTCAACTTAGTAGGCCCACAAGTCAGCCTCCCACCATGGTTGGTCCCAGCTAGCAGGGGGGTATTCATTTTTTTGTGCGAAATAAGGAGGCACTTCCGGTGGGTCCGAGCTGACAGCGGGGGGAACATTTTTTCGCGAAATACGGTGGCCTGTCCTGTGGGTCCCAGCAGTCAGGGGGAATTTTTTTTTTTGCAAAATACTGGTGACCCGTCCGGTGGGTCCCTGCTGTCAGGTGGAGTAATAATTTTTTTCCACATAATAAGGAGGCACTTCCTTGCGGCTGCCGTGGACCCAGCTGTCAGCCTCTCCACGTATAGTACTCTTGTGATGGAAGTCGGTCGTTGACCACATTGACCACGCCGTGCCGAGAACACCACGACGGTGGACGATGGAGAGGCCTAGGAAGGGGAGGACGGGGAGCCGGGTAAGACGCGGTAATGTAAGCCCGCGCGGAGAGGAGTACGAGGGTTCATTGGTTCGGCTGCGGTGTGAGGCTGCCGTCGCCATAGGGCCTAGCCAGCGGTGGGAATAGTAGGGGGCGGTGAGGCCTCCGCGGCAGCACAACCGACCACGGGAGGCAGGAGCATGCGGCACGACTGCACTGCTTTGGGCGGCTGGAGCAAGAACACCAGAGGTTGAAGAAGCACTACGGCCGTTGGATGGCCATCGTACGGTCACTGGAGCTAGAATCGTTCATATTGACTAAAGTTGACAAAGGCCCCTGTCCCAGTCAACTTAGTAGGCCCACAAGTCAGCCTCCCACCATGGTGGGTCCTAGCTAGCAGGGGGAGTATTCATTTTTTTGTGCGTAATAAGAAGGCACTTCCGGTGGGTCCGAGCTGACAGTGCGGGGAACGTTTTTTTCGCGAAATACGCTGGCCTGTCCGATGGGTCCCAGCAGTTAGGGGGAAACGTTTTTTTTCGCGAAATAAGGTGGCCCGTCCGGTGGGTCCCTGCTGTCATGTGGAGGAATAACTATTTTGTGTGTAATAAGGAGGCACTTCCTTGCTGCCGCCTGGACCCAGCTGTCAGCCTCTCCACGTACAGTACTCTTCCGATGGAAGTCGGTCGTTGACCACGTTGACCACGCCGCGCTGAGAGCACAAGGGCGGTGGTTTGGACGACAGTGAGGCCTAGGAAGGGGACGACGTGGAGCCGGGGAAGACGCAGCAGTGGTAGCCCACGCGGAAAGGAGTGCGAGGGTTCACTGGTTTGGCTGTCGTCACCGCAGACTAACAGGGGGTGTGGGTGAGTAGAGGGATGGCTTGGCCAGCGGTGGGAGTAGTACGGGGTGGTGAGGCCTCCGCGGCATCACAGCCGGCCACGGGAGGCAGGAGCATGTGACATGATCGGCGCTGCTTTGGTCGGCTGGAGCAAGAAGACCAGAGGTTAAAGAAGCACTAGGGCCGTTGGATGGACATCGTGCGATCACTGCAGCTAGAATCGTTTATATTGACTAAGTTGACAAAGCCCTTGGTACGCGTCAACTTAGTAGGCCCACAGCCCGGATTTGGCACAGAACATGTAGCCCATTTGCGATTTGTAAGAATGTACAACCCATTTTTCAATTCTAATGGAATTTACTACAACCCATTTACGGGTTTGTTAAAAGTACATCCCAACTTCTAGGTAGGACAACGATTAACAATTTCAAACAACCACTCAAAACAGAATTCAAAAAAAATCCCACATTTTGATGGGATCCGAAATAGTTTTATCCGAAATTTCTAGTCAGGTTAAATATAATTTCAAAATAAAGTTGTATCACGTTAAAATCCAACGAAATATTGCGCGCGCAACAAGTAATGAAATTCAAATTTCTAAATTCCAAATATAATATATTTTTCAAACTAATTACGTGTTTGGTGAATAGTAATTGCCCAGTTATTATAATTACATCCCATTTATTATTTCTTAAAGTCCATTTTCTTGTTAAGCCTAATGCATACCTCCTAGGAATAACAAGTTGACCCAGATATTGTGTACAACTGTCGGCCCAGTTGCATTGCTGATATTGAAAAAAAGGCCTGTGTAGTACAGTACAACCTAACATGGTTACTCAGCCCACATTCAGGGACGCCGGAAATGCCCAAACAAGGCTTCTGTACAACTTTTTGAAGTCACTGAGCTCAATTAATAACTTAAGAAAAAAGTTAGATTACAGTGGAACCTAATTAAAAGCTGTCATGAGCAAATAAATAATTCAACGGGTCCCACTTGTGCGTGTGCGCGTGTGTGTGCTTGTGTGTGTGTGAGAGAGAGAGAGAGATAGAGAGAGAGACCCATCGGTCGATGCTCTTAAATACATCTTTCAGCCATATGCATTGCTGATGCTCAGTAAAAAGTTATATAGTTGACACAATCATATAGAACATCATAGCACACTGAACTTGCATACAAAAATTTCACGCAGGTGGCACAATCAGGATGGAAACAGTGGATCGCTACGGGAAGGGCTATGTTGAAACCAACGAAGTCGTACATAACGGTTCATCGTCTTTATAAATGACGGGGAAATATCTTGAATGTTGTGCAAAGAAAACAGACAGACAACACAATAAGTTCTTCTAGCACATTAAGTTGACGTACAACCCTTTCTAAAAAAGTTCAGGTACAAAATTAGAACAGGTCACAATCAAATATACTGGCATATCAGTGCTTCAGACCCATAGCTTGGATTTAACTAGTACAATCTGACAAGATTTAGTTGTTACCTCAAATTAGAGCACATCCAAGCAGCCAGCCCTGCCTCTTCTCCCAAAGAAGCAATGGCCTCCATCGCGCGATGGAGTAGGCCCTGTGCCATCCATCGTTCCGAGCAACATGGGGAAAGTCTGACGTTGACTCCTGTAATGGACGTCGTCGACGGACCCTGGCACCAGCAGGGGCGGCACGACTTCGATTGATGGATTGACCACTTCTTCGACATGCACGAACACTCGATACAGGTACATCCCTAACGTGGTCCGCAGCGGCCTTGGTGGCGATGAATAGTACAACCCCGGTTTTTGCAGCGGTATCTCAACACCAATCACCTTCGGTATGGTGGATGGCTTCTTCATCTATGCCATAACCGTCAGAGCCCAGCTGTCCGGAGGAACAACATACTTACGAGCTCACCTCCAAGGTCGTTGAAAAGCTCGTTCATGGACTCGTTGTTCCAAGCACGTCGACGCATGCCGTGGAAGGTAAGCTTTGTTAAAAACTCAAGCTCAGATGGCACCGATCCCCATCCTGTGTGCCACCGATCAATGCTCACCAGCACGCCATCATAGAACAAACGCCGGGAAGATTCAAACACACGACTGCAGTCGAAAGTTGTTCGGAACCTGACGAAGAAATCAGCCGGTGGAGGACAGACTTCGACGAGCAAGTCACTTATTTGGATGCCGTGCTCAATGCCAAGAGATTTGACAAGGTCGTCCGGCGAGACGGGAGGTCGGTCGCCGTTGATGGTTACCATCAGCACTTTGCCGGCAAACTGGTCATCAAGCGCCGCCATGCCACTGTTGAGCGACAGCACGCAGCGACCGAAGGCAGGACGGACCCCAGGATCTCCGGCTCGTAGATCCGCGTTTACCGGCGACATGATAGTGCGCTTGAGTACAGGGAGTACATGAGGGGGATTTGGGGGAACTGGAGTAGGAATCGAGATTCCAGAGGTGGGGGAGGGGCGGGAGACTGGGGATGAAAAGGTAGCATGTATTTCGAGCACCCGCCAATATGCTCTCGGCGCGCAAGCGCACGAAAACACCGGTGGCGCCCACATGTCGGCCTAAGAGTCCTTATTCTTTCTTTTTTGGAGAGCCCGGCCTTTTTTTTCAGGATCTTTTGAGAGCCCAGCCCGAGAGTCATAATTGACCTGTTTGGCATTGCGTTACTACTCGGCCCATATTCAACGACACGTCACTGGCCCAAACAAGTGTACATCATCGAAAAGACAGTGAGCTCAAATTATATAACTTGAAAAAAGGAGATATACTCTGAACACTGGAGAATGGTGATGCCCTCATTTAGCCCACCAGTAGTTCGAGACAATAAACAGTTCGAAACAATGATATATACAACATTCAAACACTGGCTAGTGACTACTACTAACATAAACAGCAAGACATGATAGTTCATAAGAAGTCTTGCTACACCACCAAAACATACCCATCTGTAGCGCTCAGACTCTTGTGATCCAGATGAGAATGACATTCTAAACAGAAGCAACTATTACATAGAAAGAGTGACATAGACGAGGATGACCAAATGACAAGGAATATGCATAACAAAAGAAAGAACTACCCATCCAGAACCAGCAACAAAGACAACAAAGTCATTCAAAGAGATGAGCCAACACCATCATAATTTGCAGCCCCGCTTCAGCGACCAGTGATCCGGAGACACCAGTACTCCACCCTTTCGATGCAACAGCCCAATTACCTATCAACCTGAAGGCTTGAAACACATCACTACTTGTCGTAATTGAGACATCTAAGGATCAAAGTTAATCCGGATGCCTTTGTCATTGTCACCTTCTTTTGGCTGCAGGTTGTATCATTGACAATCAGGGGAGTATGCTCCCGAACTCCTAGGGCTCGCCGTGTAGACACAGTTTTCCATAGCAAACAAAGCCTCTCTTCCATCAAGGTCCTTGCCAACGGTGATCTCCTGGTTAATCGGATTATTGAGTCCGAGAAATAGAGAGTGTGAACCAAGGCTATTTACCCGCCTCCAAGCAAAAAAATCCTAAAGGCCCCAACAAGCTGGCATCCTGCTCATAGACGTAATAGCCACTGTCCGGATACTCACGTATTACATGATGCTTGTATATAGTGGGGTTTTTGCAATATAACTTTTCCGGCCCATTTGTCCGAATGATCATTAGTCTTTTGCCTTCGTCTGATCGAGCGAGAAACCAGTTGTGCTTCCCTGTTTTTGGCAAAGGTGGTGTAATTACAAAGGGCAGTAATTGTAGGGACACTGCATCATATCAAAAAGGACAGGCATTGTTAATGTAAGATCAGCATTGTTCAGAGTATGAGTAGGATAATGCAAGAAACAACATTGATATGTCCCTGTTGGAACTGGGAGGAAAATATAGGGAAATGTATACTGGGTTCGAAAATATAGAAGTGCCATGCATGGTTATACTCATGTTATCGCGCAATTGATTTTTCACAGGAAACTACCATGTCATGCATGTTATGTAATCATGTTCTGTCCTCACAAACAAATTCTTCAAGGTAACTAACAGAACATGCATTGTTATATACTCGTGTTTTGTGGGCAAAAATTTTGTGTGGATATTATTCTAGTCATTGATTGCTGAAGGGCGCATATATGTATGTACACATGGTATGAATTGCAGGATTTTACTACTTCCAAATATAGAGTTCTTCATATGCACATTTACTTCCCTAATGTATGGTTAGATGAAACCAACAATGTGGTGCATGTTTCTACATCATGAAAATGAGGAAACTAACATGGCCATTGATACACACTCATATTTAGTAGTAGTATATAGATTACTGTAAAATAAGGATAATATCCATATATTCCTAACCGTTTGATTATTCAGGGTACAAATTGGCTGTAATGACATGGTCACAATCGCATGAATTAACTCATTCCAAATATAGCTGATTTACGGCGTCTCTAATATATTGTCATAGTTCTACTCAAATTCTGCTCAAACAGGGATATGCCAATCATCAAAACAATTTCAAACAGTGTCATGGCGTCATCATTAACATGAGATGGAAACAACTTACATGCGCCGTCCCAGCAATACGTGGTGCCATCTGCTTTGTCGATCGGGTAGATGATGCCATTGTGTTCAATAGCATCACAGAAGTGTGTATCAGCTTTGATGATGATGCACTGCGAGCCGAGTTGTCTCCAGCTAAAAAAGGCATCAGCGTAAAGATAGGCGAGTCTGTGGTCAAACAAGGCAATTAGCTTGAAGTCTGCATAATTTGCATGTCGTGTGGGTACTTGGCAGATTACAATCTTCTGCAAAACAAGGTCCGTCCAACTGACGTAGTAATCTAGATGATTTCGATCGCGATGGTAATACTCTATATAATCCAACGGAGGAAGGATAATCTCATGGGAGGTCTGGAAGTTCACGAGCACCAACTTTTTACCATCTTCTCTGAAGGCAGCCATCCAGTGGGAGTTCATGCCGACCTAGTACATACCTACCAAGAAGTTTCGGGCGACGGTGATCGGATCGATGTCGAGGGAAATGATGTACGGCAACACACTACATACTTGCAAAGAAGTTTCGGCTAATGGAGATCGGATTAAAGTCAAGGGGCATCATGCACGCCTCCGTATCATGGTGAGCCAATCTCGCAAGACCAGATAGCAGCAAGCAGGGTGTCTTGAAAAGCTTAGGCCTCACTTCGATAATGGCCGTGTGCATGTCCCTCGAGCATGCAGCCAGCCGCAGGGCGGTCAATATATCCATACACGAACAACAGAGGTCGAGGATGTCACTGGGGAGATTGCTCCAAGGCGGCTCATATGGATGCTGCGCGGTTCGCGTTCGGCCATGGTGGAGTTTGGAAGGGGGCTTGATTTACGGGAGAGAAGGATGTCGGTGCTGGAGCGGCTAGCAAGGGAATAGTGGTACTGGGGGAGGCGAGTGAGGCGACGGTACACGGGGGCACAATGAGATGGAGACGGAGACGAAGACAGAGAAGGAGATGGAGATGGAGTGGTGCTATGGGAGCGGAGAGGGAGACGAGGCGAGGCACCAATGTGCTGTACAACGGCGGTGATAGACTGCATAGTGCACAGGGTGAGGCTGACTTTGGTAACCCGAACACGCCGCCTCGCCTGTACTAGTGTCAGGCGCAGGGTGTTGTTACTTCACTGTGAGGATCGGATGAATAGTATTTTGACCATCAAGTGTACCACAGTTGTACTACTACTACTACTAGTAGGAACATGAGTACTCTAGTATTGTATAGCGGAAATAGGTCTCCCGTGCTAGTATGCCTGTTCACTTCATCGTTCAGGTATCATCCATATTTCGAGAAGAACCAAATTGTCGTGCATGCCCAATCAACGCCCTGCTGCGATGCATGCAGTGGTCATTCTGGTTCATCAAGGACGGCATGCAGATCGTTCCACACTTGAGAAGAGGAAAATGGAAAGGTAGAACACGGCAGCAGAGGAAGAGAACGCTGGCTAACGAGGCTGGGAGGGGATCAAGCAGGAAGTTAATGCTCCACGCCTAAAGGTTTTGGGAAAACCTGATTTTCATAAGGTGACTTATACTCACCTAAACGGAGGGAGTATTCCTTAACCAGAGAATGTTGTGTCTCCCATTCACGGGCTCAAAAAAAAGCTACAACACATTTTTTATCTGTTTGCATAGGTCCCACCTATCAGGAAGGATGGGCACGTACACGAATAGGTACGACTCCTCAGTCTACCCGCATAGCCTTTTCGTTTAGTCTACCTAGCCGTCTAATCAACTGCCTGCACGCCACGTCTCCCATTTACTTCTCCATCGGGTACCGATTCACCTCGGCTTCTTCACCTCCCCTTCGTCTTCATTTGCATCCAAAGCCCACTGCGTTCACATTGTTTTAACCTCTTTAAATAATCATCTACTACTTCATTTAGACTAGCCATTTAATCCTAATTCTCCAAACCATAACCCTCCGTTCCAGCGGTTCCAAATGGCAAAAGAGATCGGGATGCAGGTTTTTAGCGTCCAACATGTCCTCATCGAAAGCTCGATGTGCATAGTTGCCATCTTCACCGTCCACCCAAGAGTTGTTCGGCAGTGGATCAACAATGTATCCAACTCCCTCAAAAAGGTAGAGACGAGGGTCATCAGTCTCGACGCAGAGTACACGGACCGTGCCCCTGGGAAGATCCAGGGCACCGCCGTCCTTCAGCTCTGCCTCGAAGATGATGTTTTGGTGTACCACATCATACACTCGCCCTCCATATCAGGTGATCTTCACGATTTCATGTCTCGGGAGGACGTATACTTCTGTGGGGCAGCCATCGAAGGGGACAAACAGAAGCTGGAGCCGTACAACCTTGATTTGAAAAGCATCACTGACCTACAAACCAGAATCAAAATTCATGTAGAAGATTGTGCTAAACAGACACCATCCCTTGACGTACGAGTGGATAAAATATGATGCTCTCGATGCCCGTGTGAGTTTCGAGATAGCTGCAAGGTCCAAAGAGCTTGTTGCAAAGCCGTCTCCCAAAGAGAATGAGAACAAGAAGAAGAAGAAGAAGAAGAAGAAGAAGAAGAAGAAGAAGAAGAAGAAAACGCTGCACCAGCAGGAGGGCATTATGGATGGGTAAACTATTTCCTCTCTTGTAAAAAGAATTATTCCCTCTCGGTGTATATTGATATAGATGGACTATTTCGATGGTGTGCATGTCTTTGGAACAAAGTAGTAGCGTGGGTCTGCTTGACTATAAGGAATTATTTATCCGCATATATAGCTTTCTCTGCTACTCCTTCTAGTGATCGGTATACAGTGCATGTGTCCGTAGACATGACAACTTGTCCATGGAAGTTCAACTACGGCGACCATCATGTTTCATCTCGCGATTCCCATGACGCCTCTCGAACCTACGGCACCATGCCCCCTGACGTGCGCCTCACCCCTCTCGGCCGCACCGCCCCTTTGCATTTGTGTGCATGACATGTGGGCCACCTAAAATGCGGCGAGCATCAAGTTTATACCACAGCAACCCGCGATTCCCACGACGCCGCTCGAATCCATGAAACCACACGTCCCCCGACCGGCGGCTCAGCCCTCTTGGCCCCGCTGCCCCTCTGCCTTCGGGAGCATTACATGTGGACCAGTCACCTATCGGGTCCACATGTTATTGACTCAAAGGTAGGTGTAGTAAGGCGCTGAAGCTCAGTCCCGACGGCCCTGAGAGGGAAATGTAACTCCTGCGCCAGGGCTTGTGGTGCTCCCGCAGCACGAACTTGTGCCAAACTCGAGATTTGTTTCTTTACTATACATGCACGCAACGATTTAATGGACATTGTAATCTCAACATGTGATGGGGAGCTCTAAATTTGAATTTGAAACTTATAAAACGAAAAGATTAAAAACAAATAAACTGGGAGAGAGGGACTATATCGTAGGATGTGTCCCATACAAAATAAGTCCCCTGGTTTGTCACCGCGAAGATGCGGTTAGAAAGGAGCACAACGTCTTCCTACTCGTACGGCAACAAATCAGCCGCAGACAGCATGGTCTGCCTTTGACCGCCATGTGCAAGGTTCGTGCTATCTTTTATTCAATCTCACCGTGCTACCATCGTACCAATTCATGCAGTGGCCCGTTGCATGGTTGATCCCAATGTTGGACAAAGGTTCTACGGTAACGGTGTCACCGTTGTAAATGTTGTGCAAATTGATGTTGGTACCCTCCCGTACATATGCAAGCCAATCTCCACTCGCACGGAGCCTAGCCTGTGAAATAGTGGGCAGGGGGAGAATTAGGAAATGTACACGGAAGTAGTCTTTAGAATGCATTTATTACGTGATCAAACTCATCTTACCTGCTCATCGGAGGAAATCTGAGTGCCCCTCGACGTCGGCATCTCAAGGGGCGTCAACTTGCAACTACGGCCACGCCGCGCTGGAGAGACCCCCAAGGAAACATCCTCGTGCGTTCCACGGAGCATCAAGATGCATTTGTATGAGTAGTTTATCTTGTGAGAGAAAAGGATGAACAAGGGAAGGCCTCTAGAGATAGAGATGGACACTACTACTACCAATGTGCTGGCCCGTGCGTTGCAATGGATCCAAACTAGTAGAATAATACTTGTTCACGTGCTTGAAATATAAACACTCTAGTTTTGATATACATGTGTCAGTAGACATGACAGCTTGTCCATGGAAGTTGAACCACGACGACCATCACGTTTCTTGTTTCTACCACTGGCACACCCACGCGCCATTCCCACGACGCCGCTCCAACCCATGGCACAACGTCCCCCAACATGGACATGGATCCTCTGGCGTGGCTATCACTGCCTTGCCCTGCCTTTCCTTCGCTGACTGGTGGGACCCACGCTTATGGGTCCCACATGTCAGTGACAGAATGGTAGGATTGTTCGTGCCCCTCATCCCTCTTGGCCCCACCGCTCCTCTGCCTTTGTGTGCATGACATGCGGGCCAGCTAAACTGCAGCGACCATCAACTTTCTACCACAGAAACACCCGATTGGACGCGGTTTGCCTGCTCCGCTGCTGTGCTCCAATCCATACTCCCGCACCATCGAATTTTCATCCAGCGGCTGTGACACATTTCGTCCTGGGCATCAATACTCAACTGGAGTACTTATGTACTACAGGTAGTACCCTCCGGTGTGGCCATCTATGCCTCGTAACGCCCCGACGCTCAGCTGTTGTACACTCGCCATGGCCACGCCACCACCGGCCGGCTCATCTCGAACGAGTGAGTCGCGAACCACGCCACCACCATGAGAATGACATGTGGGACAACCACATTTAAGGCCCACTTGTCATTGACTCATAGGCCGGGCACTAAGCCACTGAAGTTCGGTCCCGTGGGCCCCGAGCGGAAAATGTAACTCCTGCGGCAGGCCTTGTGGTGCTCCTGCAGTACGAGCTCGTGCCAAAACTGGAATTTGTTTCTTACTACTACTAGTACTAGTAGGAAGGTACACTTGCATTGCACGCATGAGATTCTGGTGGTTTATGCATTATGCTTCTACATGTGGAGTTTTCTGGATTCTAATATGTGGAAAAATTTTGTGGAATGTAAGGTTAGGCAAGTTTGATTAACTTAGGTGAGTGTTTGGTTCAAGCCACACCTTAGGCAAGCCACACTAGCCCCACATGACATACACACAAAAAATGTGGCAAGATTCCCTTAGGCTTGCCAACTTATGGCAAAATTTGGTGGAATGTAAGGTTAGGCAAGTTTGATTAACTTAGGTGAGTGTTTGGTTCAAGCCACACCTTAGGCAAGCCACACTGGCCCCACATGACATACACACAAAAAATGTGGCAAG